>NC_065538.1:42665842-42875842 GCF_932294415.1 Quercus robur | reverse complement strand
AATTTCATTTGATTTTCATACACTTGTCTTGGAGTTAACGGTACAAGAGTAATGGTTTTACTGTCTTTTACAAAAGAATGCCTATTCTTGAACTCGTCATGATTGACCTTTCTGTCAAACTGCCAAGGCCTACCCAATAAAATGTGACCCGTATGCATTGGAACAACATTACAAAGTACTTCATCCTTGTACCTCCCAATTGAAAAAGAAACCAATACTTGCCTATTTACCTTAACCTCTCCACAATCGCTCAACCACTGCAACTTATATGGTCTAGGGTGTTTCAAGGTAGGTAAATTCAATTTTTCCACTAAAGTAGTGCTAGCCACATTAGTACAACTCCCCCCATAAATGATCATACTACATACCTTATTGTTGATGTGGCATCTAATACGAAAAATATTCTCCCTTTGTTGTTCCATATCATCCTCTTTGACTTGGGCACTTAAAGCACGCCTTGCCACAAGTAACTCACCCTCCACTGGATACTCCACATTGTCATCACAAGCATCCTCAAGTGATGGAATTTGGTCATCATCTCCCTCGCTTTCAGTTTCCACCTCTCCATCAATACGTGCAATCATAGTCCTCTTATTTGGGCATTATGAAGCTATATGACCTACTCTCAAACAACGAAAACACTTAATATCACGATTACGAGTTTGGGATTCATTTTTACCTTTGTTGACAATAGGAGCTTCATCTCTCCTTTTTGGTGGTTCGGTTTTGGATTTGAAAACAGCCCTTTCATCTTTCCTCTCATTTGACCTCCATGAAGCAAAGGAGCCCGTATTTTGAAAAAACCGAGTTCCTTTCCTTTTAAGCTGTCGTTCCACCTTTATTGCCATGTGCACCATGTCCTCCAACTCCACATAGTGTTGTAACTCCACCACGTTGGCAATGTCCTGATTCAGCCCATTCAGAAACCTTGCCATAGTAGCTTCTCTATCCTCCTCTACATTAGCCCAAATCATGGCAATCTCCATCTCCTTGTGATAGTCATCCACGCTCCTATAGCCTTGAGTAAGACTCTGTAATTTCTGATACAAGTCCCTATATTAGTGACTAGGGACAAACCGCCTCCTCATGGTGGCCTTCATTTCTGCCCACGTCTCAATAGGCCTCTCATAGTTTCTTCTTCTGTTCATCACAAGTTGATCCCACCATATAATAGCATAGTCAGTAAACTCAATCACAGCTAGTTTTACCTTTTTCTCCTCAGAGTAGTTGTGGCACTCAAAGATGAACTCCACCTTCTTCTCCCACTCCAAGTAAACTTCTGGATCATTTTTCCCTTGGAACGATGGTATCTTCATTTTTATGTTTCCTAGGTTTCTGTCAGTCCCATCTTGCCACCTTGGATCTCTTCGGAAACCTCTGCCACACCTTTCTCCCCTTGGCGCAAACCTGCCCTCATTGTTCAATGAAACTTGATCATCTTCATCTTCAAACTCATCCTCATGGTAGTCATCAGAATCATCAACGCGCGTACGCCTTCCTTGCCTTCTAGCATTAGGGGCTCTTCGGGGATGCTCCTCACGCAAAGAAGCAATAACAGCGTCTTGCCTATCCATCTGATCCCGAATATCATTAAACACCACGTTCATGCGCTCAAACTGTTGTTGCATGGCCTGCAACATGAGGGATGACTCCTCCCCTCCTTCCCTATTTGGTGTTTCGCCCCTGGAAGACATATTTTGAAACTACAAAGAAATGTTAGAAATAATTCCTCACAACACTCCCTCACGTATTTGCACTCAAATTATGTCACTCACACTCATGTTTCACTCTTAAATTGGCTTTTTCCCGATATTAGTCTCACACTTTCTTGCCTTTTTCCACTCGTAGCTTCCTCTTTTCAGTTCTGCTTAAACTAATAAACTTGATCAAGAAATTCAACTTGTAGTATTTAAACTAATACCAATGGCAAGAAAATATGATAGAAATACTAAATCAAAGGAAGAGGACAAAAGAAAATAATATTTTGATTTGAGAGAATTGAAACTACGAACAATATTTTTTTTTTTTTTTTCTGTTTTCTATTTCTTTTTTGAAGTCTTTTTTTTTTTTTTTTTTTTGGAGCTTGACGCACGATTTTGACCTAGTGCACGTCACAAAATAAGAATAAAGAATAAAGAACACAAAAGGAATAAGATAGGATGATAACAGGAAACAAAAGATAAAAGGGATAGAAAACTGATTTTAGAACCTGTGCTCTGATACCAAATGATGCGAACCTCAATAGACACGCTTTGAGATCCAACAAAAATATTGGAATATGTTGCGAACCTCAATCGACACGCTTTGAGACCTAACAAAAATATTGGAATACTTGCCCAAGAAAGCTAAAATTCAGATTTTGATAGAAAACCCTAACCCAACGTTTATAAGTGAAACGCGAACCAAAGGTATAAGTAACACCTTGACCCAATGATTATAATTGAATCACGAACCAAATGTATAAAGTTTGAACGCCACAAGGAAGAATCCTTGATAAGTTCACAGTTCTTGAAGAATCAAAAGAGGAGCAAAGCCTCACCTTTTCTGATTTTTATTCAATAATTTCTCTGAAAAACGTTTACAGACTTAGGGGACTATTTAAGGGCTCCATAAAACTTAACAGACAAGAAAATATATTCTAAAATAACTCATAATTGATACCTAACCATATCAGGAATAAAGTTTGACCTAAAAAGCATTAAATGCACCTAAAAACAAGGAAATAAATCGCCTAAACCTAAAATAACGTTTTTTACATAAAAATACCAAAAATAATAAATTACAATAATTAAATAGTAAATTGTGTCCTACATCATAAATTAGCCCAATCAAAGCAGATCAGCCCTCAATAGCTTGGATTAAATTTATTACACCTTCATCTTCCTTTGGGCCAAGCTTGGAATGTCCTGTGTTAGAATTAGCCCAAATCTCTTGAATCAGCCCATTAAGTGCTTATTTGATCTTCTTGGGTCTTGTTTTAGTAATAGGTCTAACTGGAACATGCAATGTATCCTTGAATGCTTGGTGATTCTCATCAACGATGGTCCCCTCGGATCACTTGCTTTAAATTCAACATTCTTTGATGGTTGCATAGTTCACAGTATAGAGCACATGATTATTTTCCTGATTATTTCTACATAGTTAACTTATTTAAAGTTAGCGGCCAGGCGCTACTGTCGGTTTTGATAAAGTCAGGGCAACAACTTTTCGTTACCGTCAACAGCATCAATTCTAAGCCCCATTGGAGGGAAAAATAACAACACACCCATTCATGAAATAATTATTGCGGAGAAAGGAAAGATTCATAAAGAAAAAAAAGTGCAGCCCTTTTTATTAAATAAAGGAAAGGTACATCATATACAAAGTGGCTTAGGCGAGCTTGTTTTAAAGCTAACTATAAAAAGAGAAAGCTCATAGGAATGGTAGATTCACAATCTTGTTCTAACAGCAATCGAGCCAGTATGGATGGTACCGGCAATAAGAAAGAAGAAGAGGCGAAAATGCTTGATGGACCCCTTTTCTCCTAACTACAAGATGTTCTGTTATCAAGGTTGAGAAACAGGAAACCTGACCATCCTTGTCCTTGTTGATTTGCTTGATCAACCATGGGTCGTTTTCACATTTGTGCACACATGATATATGTCGCCAAGTGAGACCTAAACTTTGTCACACCAAAAATCTCATGTGATCTACACCTGCTTTGGGTCTTGGTTGAAGGAGGAGAGTCTTCTTTCTTGCTCAGTTGAATGGTAGGAACACCTTTGGCCTTTGCTTCCTCTGCCTTAACTACATCATCTTGGATCTTGGCGGCATCCTTGGTTTCTGAGGAAGGCTTGGTTTCCTTGCCCTTGCCTTTATCCTGGGCCACCTCATTCCCTAGGCTTTGATCACCATCTTGGCAGGGTCCCTGGGAATGCCTGAAGGGTTGAGAACTTGAGATTCCTGCAAAACTCAAGGATCTGTAAATGAGGAAGAATGATTCCCCCAGGATGTCTTATATAGAAGGCAAAATCTAGTGGAAATTAATTCGCCCGAAATTCAAAGAAAGAGTTACCAACGACATAAATCCCGCTCAATTTCCAAAGAAATCATCAACCATTGGATCTGCATCACTTCGTAAAGATATTAATGAAGGCGCGCCTTGTGTACCGAAACGTCAGGAATGTGACTTGAATAGTTAATGCCTGAAGGGTTGAGAACTTGAGATTCCTGCAAAACTCAAGGATCTGTAAATGAGGAAGAATGATTCCCCCAGGATGTCTTATATAGAAGGCAAAATCTAGTGGAAATTAATTCGCCCGAAATTCAAAGAAAGAGTTACCAACGACATAAATCCCGCCCAATTTCCAAAGAAATCATCAACCATTGGATCTGCATCACTTCGTAAAGATATTAATGAAGGCGCGCCTCGTGTACCGAAACGTCAGGAATGCGACTTGAATAGTTAAAAGATACCTTGCAATCAAAAGTGGTGTAAAATGGGCACAAAGGGGCTACTATCACATCGAGATCCTTCTTTCCTCCCATGGCATAGGAAAGAAGAATCTCGAGGGGCTATTGTGGGGGTGAAAGGCCAGAGAGCCCCTATCTATGTATATGTTGGGCCAAGGGCCCAATCCGAGGAAGAACCCCTCCTCGGCTAGGCAAGGTCGAGAACAAAGGGAATGGTCTGCCATTAAGAGCGACACTCCGGACCATTCCATGGAAGAGGATAAGTATTAAGAAAGAAAAGGACAAAGGAAGGCATGAAAATATCTAAGAGAAAGCTGCTACTGTCGCATTAAATGCTCTACAACTAACTGAACCGTGTTTTTCAGCTTTTACAACCACTCCCAAAGACTTTAGGGAGGGGCTGATGGGACAAGTATCAGCACCATTAATCTAAATCTACACGTGGACGGTGGAAATGAAGGAAAGATAGTATAAAATAGGGGAGGCCAAACTTGTAACGGGGGCTGAAAAGCAATATTTAAGAATCGACCTCCTCGGATGTTTCGAGGACGTCTTTCCCTAGTAAACTTTTGTTATCTTTCTCTCTTTATCATCAAAACCTATTGGTCGATCATCTAATTCACAAAAGTCTAGGTTCCCAACCCATTCTCTACAAATTTATTGTTTGAAACTTTTTTGGGCTTGAGTCCGTATCTCTGTTATGCTAGAAGCCCAAAATTATGACCTTACAAGTTCACAATAGTGAAAATGTGCATAAAATTTCAAAAACAAGTAGCATTAACCACCTATGTATATAAGATTTTTTTTAACTTTAATAAAGGCCAATATTGTTATGCATAGTCTAGAAAGATCTAATATGTTTTTAGGATAAAAATGTGATCATTGTTTCAATGTGTAGTGATATGCAATGTTCATCGAAGTAGGAATTAAAAATATTCACAAATGTATATAATTACACAGTACTTTGGAAGTATCGTGATGTGGTACTCCCTACTTATACATAATAGTTAATTCTACTAATTAATTCATAGTATGATTAACTATTGATGTAAGAAGAAGGAATACCATGTAAAGACTTCAAAGTACCTAATAATTTGTCCACATACACACAATACAATCATCTTTGCTTACATGTGTTACCTAGTATTGATATTAATTACTTATTATATTTTCAATGTAATTTAATTTTTTTTATGTACAAAGGCAACAATATAATAAAATAATATATAGCCTATTTAGATAAAACAAACATATTTTTGGTAAAGGCACTTTGTACCACAAAGTATTAAGATAAAACTGTTATTCGATGTGGCAAGAATTTGAATCTTGTTTAAGTTGGTTATAGCCTAGACAAGGTTTGAGCTGGAATAGAAATTCAACATAATCAAATTTTGATCTCTTATTAAATTAGTATTTGTTGATGATTATTTTCAGAAGCCCAATAGAAAGAAGAAGTCCAGCAACATGGGCAGAAAAGAGTTGGTAAGTGGATAGAAAAACCATTAAGCCTAAATGGCAAGAATAATGGATTGCAGGCCCATGAAATAAACAAATGGGCCTTGAGGAAGTAGACGGGCCTATAAGGTAATTGGGTTAGGGAAGCCCAAAGGAGTTAGTAAAAGCCCATGGGAATGCAAAGCTAGGAAAAGGGCCAAAAGGGCCCAAGGAAAGTAAATGGGCCAAGGATGCCCAACATAACCAAAAAAGCCCAAATGACTATATTAAGTCATTGAGGGAAGAATAAGTAACAAGCCTAAAGAGGCTCAGCAGGCTTGGGTCAAATAACGCCACAGCAGGAATGGCAGAGCAGTACGGCAAGACACGCAAAGACTGTAGAAAAGAGCAAGAGAGTGGGCTGAAGGAGGAAAAGCCCACAGCCATGCAAAAGCCCAGCTCCGAAAGAAGCAGGCTTTAAAGAATGAGAAGCCAGAAAATGGTTCACGCCATAAGAAGCCGAGGATGGGCAGCAAGATGTGCAGATGAGTCTCCAGACCACGGCGAATGCGTGAGCAGCAGGCAGATTTTGGATATACATAGAAGTGAAGCACACGTAAGGCCCAAACATCACCAGCCTGTACCCAGCCAATACAAGAGGTGGTGAGGTCATGGGTCAGAGGTAAAAGGGCATGGTCTGGCAATAAGGAGAGGGGAAAACCTATTCTGAGGTTTCTGTTCAGACTCTTTTGGGGGAAATGTCCTGCTGGGATGACATACCGCCCAAAAGATATAAGGATGAGTTGGAACCACTAAATGCATGTCATGAGGGATAGAGAGAGAGCACCCACACCGTAGCAGGTAAGGGTGCCACAACAGACAAACAAACAAAATAGTCTTCTTTATCTGGTAATAAGGAGTGGCATAGCCAACACAGACGGACCAGTGGTAATCGGCAAGTACTCCCAGATCAGACAAAGGTGGTTAAAGGCTAAAATAGTAAAATCTGGTCACAATAGACACTATAAAAAGGGGCCCTTGCCGTGCATAGGGGGCATGACAATCACGGTAATAGGAGTAAGTACTAAGAAAAAAAGGAAAACAACAAAGGAAAAAGAGAGAACTTAGAACAGCGGGCATGCACCAATATGTTGATCCCCTCTCTCCCTTTCAAAGTCCTGCTCTCTATCAAAAGCAAAGGGTTCTCTTAGGCACCAACCATTTAGTTCCGGTTCCCTCAAAGTGATTAATTTTCACGGTAGGATTTCCCCGAGATTATTCGCATTGAGGAAAATCGTTCTTCCCTCTTTGGTTTTGGTCCTATAGCACAATTTGGTACATCAGATTGATCCTATTTCTTTCTTTTGTTAACTTGTGTCTTACCCACTTATTTTCACTGTTTTCTTTACAAAACTGCTTGTGATTATCATTTTTATTGGGGATTATTTATTCACTTTGATTAAAAACCAAAGTACTTTCTTTTATTATTATTATATGTCTGCTTGCCACAATTCATCTAAAGTAGCTCTACCTGTCGTAAGCATGCTCTTGGCAAACGAGGTATAGTTTGTACACAAGCCAGACCAAATTGAGTTGCAGTTGGACCGGTCTCAACTTCTTTACTTAGAACACTTAGGCCCAGTACCGCAGGAGGCAACCCATGGATTTAGTTAGAACACTTAGAACACTTAGGCCTAACATTGTAAAAAAGGCCGACCACAGTATTGTAATTCAACATTAAAAAAATAAATATAAATAAAAAATACTTCTAGCTGACCTTAGCCATGCAACTTACTCCTCTCAAAATATTATGGGATTTGGATATATGGCAAAGGGATTTGTAGCCGACTTGACCACTCATATATATGTTGTGGATTGATTAATTGTTTTGTACGCTGAAACTATAGAGATTTATGTGTTACAATAAACTAAAGAGAAAATTGTGTGCCGCAACTTTGGGTTTTGTTTGTGCTCTCTCATGTGTGTGCTGTAAAGTTGTTTGGTAGCTCTCTATTTAGTTGTACTCAACTGCAGTTTGTATTAGCTTGATTTGTTGGTTTGATTTAAAGAGGAATCTCTTTGAGGGTTCAATGCAAAATTTTGAGGTAGAAAAAAATTCTCTTTGTTTTAGTTGCATCCCTTTTTTTTTTTTTTTTGGTACTTTTGAGAGAGAGTTATTTGTATGTATTTGAGGATTGGGTTTTTTGAGAGTGCCTCTGCACCATCTTTATATTCTTCAAATTTGTTAGCATAACTTTCTCTTTGTTGTCACCCATGGATGTAAGCCAAAGGCCATAACACATAAATCCCTGGTGTTCTCTCTGTGTGTTTGTGTCTATGGTTTTTTTTTTTCTTTTGTTTCATTTTTATTTATTATTTTGGACATATTTCTCAAGCTTATAAATAATTTTCACAATCAATCTTGATATTTGAGCTTTCACTTTTTTAACAAACAGGAATCAAAGATAATGTTCACCACCTAGATATATATTTGGATTTGTTCTTTAGAGCCCAAGTTCATTCCCTAAATGTTTGGATCTAGTATAAGATCCAAGTTTCACTAGGCATTTGGATTTATTCTTTAAAGCCAACATTCACCACCTAGGCATTTGGATCTGGTATCACAGTCAAGACTCACTACCTAGGCATTTGAATTTGTTCTTTTGAGCCAGAGTTCATTACATAGGCATTTGTTCTCTTTTGAGATTTTGTTGACTTGTTCTTGGATTTTAGTATTGGGGAGAAAGATTCAGAGAAAAATTAGGAGAAGATCAATATAGACTTGTGGCACCATCTTCTAGTGGATTTGGACGTTGCTTGATATGATATGCACTCTATTCTTTTCGTTGAGCTCTAATTTGGATTTGGCACAATCTTTTGGTGCATTTGGTATCTATTGGCGCATTTAGAAGTAGTTTTAGGTAATTGGCACTTTTTTCTTTGGTTAAGCTCTAATTTGGTTTCGGTACTTAAGGCATTTGTGAATTGATAGAAGTTTTGCCAAGATGGAGAGGAATTTGACTAAATTTGGTGGTCCACAAATTTTGTTAATGATATTTGATCAAATTCAAACCACCACTATACACCCTTGGTGCGGTGGTCACTCCACAAGTATAAATGCTTGTGGGGTGTAGGGACAAGGGCCGGAGATCAAGTTTTCAGGAAGGAGTTTTACACACATATACACTTAGATTATGTTAGAGTAGAAATTCTATTTTGTATAAAAAAAATTCAAACCAAGTGGAGATCTGTTATTTGACGTGGCTATAATTTAAATCTTGTTTAGCTGTGACAAAGTTTGAGTTGAAATAGGAATTCAACATAGTCGACTTTTGCTCTCTTATTTAATTGGCATTGGAATTCAACATTAAAAAAAGAAAAAGAAAAAGGTCTTCTAGCTGACCTTAGCTAACTTGCTTCTCTCCTAATATTATGGGATATGGACTTCTGTGTGGCAAAGTAATTTGTAGCCGACTTGACCGCTTATACATATGTTTTCGCTTGGATAATTGTTTTGTGCGTGTCGAATTTAGAAAGACTTATATGGTGCGATGAATTGAAGAGTAAGTTGTGTGCTGCAACTTTGGGTTTTGTTTGTGCTCTATAGTGTGTGTGCCGTAATTTTGTTTGGTAGCTCTCTAATTGGTTTGTGCTCTATAACAATTTGTATTTGACTTGGTTTGTTGGTTTAAGTTTCAGTTTGTTGTGTAGAAATTTGAGGAAGGGAAAAATTTCTCTTTGTTCTAAGTGTAGTTCCTATGCTTTGTACTTGTGTGAGAGATCTATTTGAATGCATTTAGGATTTGGGCCATGTGAAACTGCCTTTTCACTGCCAAGAGTCTTATAGCTCTACTAATTAACACCTTCTGGTGTTCTCATGACATCCAGGTTTTAAATTCCTCTCCTTTTCCTTTATAACTCTTGAATTATCAAAAAAAAAAAAAAAAAAGTGAAACTTTTTATTTGCCGTCATCCTTGATGTGGATCAATACCAAATTAGTGACATGGATTTGAATGTGCACTTGACATTGAGATTGATTGATTGGGATAAATAAGTACTATCTTTAAAAGGAGCAGAGAAATGGGCAAAATCTATTTTTGAGAATATTAATCTCGAAAATAGGCAAGTTAAGTGGGAAGACATGGATTTGAACGTGCACTTGACATTGAAATTGATTGATCAGGATAAATAAGTACTGTCTTTAAAAAGACTCGTGGAATGGACAAAATCTATTTTTGAGGTAGATACAAAATCTATTTTTGAGAATATTAGAGTCTCATTGGTAGGAGGATTTTTGTTTTTGTTTTCAAAACAATATAAAAATAATTTTCAAAAAATTGAACTTGAAACTAGTTTTCAAATAATAATTTTTATATTTTACGTGTTTGGCTCTCACTTTTAAAAACAATTTTCAAAATACTAAAAACAAAAATAATTGTTTGTGAGACCATTTTTATTTTTGAGATTTAAAAAAAAAATTACAAAAAGTAATCTATAAAATCTATAGATTACCTTCTTTTTTGTGGATAATGATAAGGGAATAAAGCTCATCATTTTATTTTTTTTTAATGATAAGTTTTAAATTTGAAGTATAAGAATTCTTTTTGTGATAAAGATAAACTCCTAAATTTAAGAGATAAAAGAATTTGGACAAATATGTGGGGTCCATTGTTTTCAATTTATTTACAACTATGTCATTAAAAACATTTTCTGTATCCAAAAACACCTCCTACGCCGTTTTCAAAATCTTGTTTTAAATCAGGAAAATAGGATACAGTTTTTTGAAAACTGTATTTAGAAAATATTAGCCAAATAATAAATTCAAGTGTGAGACCCACCATTTTATAGATTGCAAAACAAAAAACTATATTTAATACTCTTACCAAATAGCCCCTTAATCTTGAAAATTGGCAATTTTTTTTTTTTTTTTTTTACTTCGAAGATAGAATTATATTGAATAAAAACTGGGTAAGCCCCACAAAGTACAAGCATTTGATGACTATCATCCCAGCCCACCGGTGAGTACAAAAGAAAATATCAAATTGAGTAAAACAACAAGAAAAACGTATAAGACCTCCACTAGTTATCGAGGACTTGGCAATATGCCCATTTAAACGCTGGTAGTCTTATAGTAAGTTAGTGGCCCCCCTGAGTATATGACTTGGCTGGCTTTGTTTAGATTCAAAGCAAACACGATTCCTGGCGTTCCATATGGACCATGTCACCATTGCCCAAGTTTCCAGCTCCTTGTCCATCAGTTTCTCTACCATCTGTCTAGCTAGGAGGTGGAAGTTCTGTACCTCTGCCCCACACTTCTATAGCTTCCCTTCGACTAGTGCCCATACATTTCTGGCCATGGGGCATTCCTAAAGTGCGTGACTGATCGTCTCCTCTGCCTGGCCACATATTACACACTTCGAATCAATGGGTATTGTCCTGCGGAAAAGGTTAGCACAGTTTAGGAGGATATCCAAGCATGCTCTCCATACAAAGTTACTGACCTTCGGCGGAATATCCAACTTCCATAGCTTATTCCACATCCTCCTATCCACCTGTGCCCATGAGTGTTCAGCCTCATCAACCTTGTTCAATTTCCTAGCAACCTGATACGCTGTTCTTACTGTGAATTGGTGTGCTTTATTTTCCTTCCAGTACAACTGATCTCGTGCCTGGGTGTTGTCGAGCTGGATGCGGAGGATTTCCTCTTGAGTGGACTGCGTGAAGGTGGCGTATATCAAAGGCCTGTTCCATTGCATGGTTTATTGGTCAAATAGGTCTCCCACTTTCATTGTGGTATCCGCACCCAGTTTGAAGAGAGGGGGGTGGGGTAACCACCTATTAGAGCTCACCATAATGCTCTATCCATTTCCAATCTTCCACTTCAACCCTTCAAGGATAAGGTCTCTTGCCGACAGCAAGCTGCACCACACGAAGGAGGGGTTGTGACCAAGCTCAGCTTCTATGAATGAACTCCTTGGGAAGTACCTGACCTTGTATACTCAGTAGAAGAGGGAGTGAGTACCTGTGATGAGCCGTCAAGCTTGCTTGGCTAACATGGCTTGGTTGGAGGCATGGATGTCCCTAAATCCCATTCCTCCTATATTGTTTGGTGTGCATAACCTATTCCAATTTATTCAGTGGATTTTTTTCTCACTCCCGGTTTATCCCCACCAATATTTAGCTACTGCCGAGTTAATGCCTTCACACACCTTCCTCAGAAATGTGAAGATACTCATAGAGTAAGTGGGGATTGCTTGGGCTACCGTCTTGATCAAAACCTCCCTACCTGCCTTTGAAATGATTTTTTCCTTCCACCCTATCACCCTTTTTGCTATACTTTCTTCTAGCTCCTTAAATGTGCTCACCTTCGATTTCCCTCTAACCATGGGTAGACCAAGGTATTTTTTCTTAGTTATTCATGACCTGTGCCCCCAACAAAGTTTGGATATCTTCCTTAAATCTTCGGCCTGTGTTTGGGCTAAAGAATAGTGTAGTTTTTTGCCTGTTGATGGCCTAACTTGAAGCCTCCTTATAATGTGTAAGTATGTCAAGCAGGCGATGGCATTCTCCCTTTTTGGCTTTACAAAACAACAAGCTGTCATCCGCAAAAGAGGAGATGGGAAATATGCACCCCCCCCCCCCCCCTCAGCAAGAGTATATCCCCTTCAATTTATTAGTGTCCGCTGCTTTTTTGATCAAAGAAGACAGCCCTTCAGCGCAAAAAAGGAATAGGTAAGGAGACAAAGGATCACCTTGCTTAATGCCTCGAGTTGGGGTTATGAAACCCTTAGGTTCCCTATTAAATAGCATCAAGTATGAGGTCGTACACACTGTTTCCATAGCCAGATTCACCCATTGTTCCGGTAAACCAATCTTAAGCATAATTCGTCGTAGAAAGGCCCACTCTACTCTATCATATGTCTTGCTTATATCCAGCTTTATTGTCATGTGGCCCGTCTTTCCTTTCCTCCTATTTCTCATACGGTGGAGCATTTCAAAGGCAATTGTAGTGTTATCTGTGATGAGTTTATCAGGAATAAAAGCACTTTAGGCATCAGATATTACATTGGGTAAAATGGATTTTATCCAATTAGCAAGCACTTTAGATAAAATTTGAGATACAACATTACCCAAACTTATGGGACGGAAATTCATAATATATTGTGGGTCATTCTTTTTGGAAATGAGTACAATATGAGTAAAATTCATTTTTTTCAAATATCTACCAGAGTGCAATACTGATAACACTGCTAATGTAACATCTGGTCTTACAATATGCAAAAAATTTTGAAAGAAGAAAGGGGACATACCATCCGGCCCTGGGGATTTAGATGGGTGCATGCTGAAGAGGGCCACCTTAACATCTTCCTCTGTATATGGCTGAGTCAGCATGTGGGCCATTTCGTCGGTGACCAACTTGTCCATATTCCTTGGATTTGAAGTAGTGAATAATTCAGTGTAATACTCCTCGACTATAGCACTGATCCCATCTATATTTGATTGCCACGTCCCATTCCTGTCATGCAGCCCTTCTATGTTGTTCTTCCTCTTTCTCTGACTTGCCCTTTGATGGAAGAACTTGGTGTTTTTATCCCCACCGACAGCCAAATTGACCGAGAGCAATGCCTCTAGAATACTTCCTCATGGTGTATCAATTCATTAATCTCTCTTTTTAAATTGGTTATGGTCTCCAAGTTTTGTTCATACCTATTCTGCACCATTACGTCGAGTTCGTTTTGCTTAGCGTTGAGGCGATCTCAAGTGTTACCAAAAGCTGACTTACTCCACGCAACAAGGTCAGCTCGGCATTTTTTAAACTTCTTAAACAATTTCATAAGGCTACCCGAGGTGCGTGCATGGGTCCATGACTCACGTATTTTAACTTCGCACTCCGGATGAGACACCCACTTCTCTTCAAATCTATGTATCTTATGCCACCGTCGATTGGTGAGAGAGACAGATGGGTTTGTGTTTAATAGGATCGGTTCATGGCCAGAATATAAGGCTATCAAGTGGCTTGCCTTAGCTACCGAGTACAACTCAGACCACTCAAGGGATGCGCAAGCCCTATCCAACCTTTCCTCCACGAAAGTGTCTCCTCTCCGACCATTCCGCCATGTATACCGATATCCACTGTAACCAAGGTCCAACAAGCCACAACTGAGTAGAGCACTGTGAAATTCTAGCATAGGATGTAATGCCTTGGGGATTCCGCCATTCTTTTCGTTGGATCTCAAAATCTCATTATAATTGCCAATACATAGCCATGGAAGTGTAGAGAGGCCATGGAGATGGCGAAGCAACCTCTATGTTTCTGGTTTCAACTGTTCCTCTAGATAGCCATAAATACCCGTCAGTCTCCAAGGTTGCATTGATGGAATGAGTACCTGTACATCAATGTGGTATGGTGAGAAAGTTTGCGTGTCGACAACCACATCGCTCTTCCACAGCAAAGCCAAACCCCCTCTTCTACCCTCACTAGAAACTGCTAACATAAAGGGAAAACCCAGCTCAGTCTTGATCGATTCCATCTCACGAACTGTCATTTTTGTCTCCATAAGAAACAAAATAGTGGGAGTTTTTCTTCTCACCAAGTTGACAAGAAATTCAACTGTTTGAAGGCTTCTAAGCCCCCGACAGTTTCAACTTAATATAATCATTGTGATCGGCGGGGTTGTGACGCAGCCTCCACCGTTTGAGAGATAGGTTGTGTTGGTTTAGCCACCCCTTTAAGCCTCTTCTTGCTTGTTTTGTCCCCTTGGCCATCTTAAGTCTGAACTAGTTGTCTCTTCTTTCCCACTGATATTAGTCCGCCTGTTTTTTTTGTCACTGTTTGTGTTTAGAGTGGGCCTTACAATTTTTTTCCACATGGTTTTGGGTGTAGCATGTAGGTCCGCTCCTTGTGTCCGTTGATCTTAAGGACTAATCATGATTTTTCCTTTATTTGGTCCATAACTAATAGGCATGCAATAAAGCTTGCCTTCTTGGTTATCACTTAACCATATTAGAGGTATTGAATGAGTCATTATTCGGCTTCACTGTGTTGTCTGGGGATTCTTGTAACGAAGCATGAGTGGAAGGTATCAGGGGCGGAGCCACTTGGCATGCCCCCCACCAAAAGTTAAGATCTGCGCCCCCCCCCCCCCCCCCCCCCCCATATTATTCTCAACCATTTTTCTAGAGTTTTAGACTTTTAGTCCAATACAACTTCAAACTAAGCAAAAAACTTGGCCCACATCCAGCCCCACCAGCCAGCCCCAATTCCCTAAGCAAACAAAATTATTCTTTTCTAAACCATAACACTTCCAGCCCAGCCCGAGTCCAAAATCTGAAATACCTAATTAAACACAAACAAAAAGCATTCAATCCTCATCGTCTAAACAATCTAAAAGAGAGAACAAATGAACAATCTTCACGCCTCACACCTCTACCTTAGTTTTTTACCTTCTTAGTTCACACTTCCAACTCCAATAGTGTCACGCTCACTAGCTCACACCTTTGCTTGACTACCTCAGAAACCCCGCCGGCTCACCATGATGGCGCCGCTGCCTCTACCAGCCTGCTAAACTAGCCTTCATTGCCTCAACGACTCAACCTCAACTCAAGCCCTCACCTCAATTCCTCAAGGTATCTCATTCATTCTTTACTTGACTTCTCTCTCTTTTTCTCTATAACTGAAGTACTGAACTAAATACTAATACTTGAATAGAAATATCAAATATGAAATATGTGTATGTGATTTCCCTTTGCCAGCAAAGCAATTTATACTTATTACTTTGTCTTTTGTCTTTTTGTGTTTGTTGTTATTGTATTCTTTATTATTTGATCCATTGACTCTGAGACTCAAACCAGCCTTTTCCCTTTTGGCTTTTGTGTTGTTTGTCTTGTCCCTTGAGTGGGGGTCGGGTGGGGTTTGCATTGTGTAAGTAAATTATATATATAATTAATCTATGGAAGGAAATTGGGGTGAGGGCCGTGAGTCTGTCACAGAGTCTAGGTATTTGGTTTTTAGTCATTACATTATACATGGTAGTAGGGTGTTGTAAATTTATTTGGTATATGTTGTTTGTATATACTTTTTATTGATCTGTTTATTTAGTTTTTTTATCATAAAAGGTCATTACTTAACTACAAGTGTATTTATATTATAATTCATGTAAGAATGAATTTTATATAATAATTTATTATTTCTCTCTCCCAGGTTAGTTTCTCATTTGTTGAATTGATTTTTTTTTTTTTTTTTTGGGATTGAAATTAGGTGCAAATAATGAGCAAACGACAAACAATTGATGCATTCTTTAAGAAAAAAGATATTAGTCATTCAAAACTTAGGACTTCTATAGAAACAAAAGTTGATACTTCAATGCCTAATGAGCATCCCTCCAAATGTTTAAGAATTGAATCTAAAGGGATAAATCGTGATCTAGGATCACGTAAACAAATATATGAATTCCCTGTCAACGAATAAGATAAAATTCAATGTTCTTATCTCATAGCCGGTCCATATCAACCTAGAGATCAAGTATCCATACAAAGGACTGAAAAATGATCGCTGTAGTATATCTCTATTACAACTCACCCCCCCCCCAAAATAATTATTCCTGGCTACGCCCCTGGAAGGTATAGATGGAATTAAAGTTTTTAATGTGCATGTTGGACTTGTCAAAACCATTTCCTGGATTTTCGGAGATTCGATTTCCTGGATTTTTGGACCTTCTGTACGCATATTGATGGTTGGTGTAGGGCTAGCTGTCATTGCTGGCATCTGAGTTGGCTCGGTTTGAGTGTGGGGTCCACTCCGATGTCATTGTGGGCTCGACTATTTATTCTTTGGGTTGTCATGGAATGCTCGCATTCCGGCTTTCAACCACTCACCGTACGGTTTGCTTGTTTTGTCTTCGTCACTCGTAGTCCCGCACTCCTTAACATCATGTCCAATTCTGCCACACGCGAAACACCACCCAACCAAACGCTCATAGCGAAAGGCCACCTTGGCTTCATCTCCCTCCGGGCTCACTACTGGACTGCCCCTCCTTAGTGGCTTGTTTAACGGAACCTAAATGCGGACCTGAAGGAATCTGGCCTGGTCTAACTTAAACGCCTTGCAGTCCATTTCGATGGCTCTTCCTAATCCTCGACCAATAAGTGGGAAATTATGCAACTTTTAGAAAATGTCAAAGCTCTGATAAGCATAAACTAAATGGAAAGTATTTTTTTATGGGTTCGAAAAATAAGAACAATGTTGCTCCCTGTCTTGCAAAATGGGTAGGTGAGAATAGTGTACTTGGCTTTGTGCAGCCTGGCTAACCTCCCTAACAGTGTTAGCCATGACCCATGACCATGAGGAGGAATATGATGTTGTAATTGGGTCTTGTTTAGAAATGCATTTCAATCGAGCCAAAAAAAGATTTGCTAGAATGATTAAAAAAAAAAAAAAAAAAAAGAGGATAAAGGCAATATGGTAAATTAGAATATAAGATGATAATTTTTTTTTAATTTAATTTTTAAAATATCACATTAAAGGTCTGTTTGGATTTGTTTATTTTGTTAAAATTGAAATTTTTTTTATTGAAAGTACTGTAGATAAATGTAAATGTTAGTAAAAATTGTATAGTGAAACTCATGAATAATACCAAAAAGTGCAGTGAGACCTATAAATAGTAGCAAAAAAAGCTAAATAGTAGCAAAAATAAATTAAATAGTAAAATAAGTTGGCAAAAAATAAGCTATTCTACGACTTATTTTACTATTCAGCTTATTTTTCTTACTATTCATAGGACCCACTGCACTTTTTGGCTTCAAATTAAAAAACCAGTTTATTTTACTATTTAGCTTATTTTTCCTACTATTCATAAGCCCTACTGCATTTTTTTGTACTATTTATGAATCACACTATACAATTTCAGCTAATTTTTACCTTTATTTACAGTATTTTTAACAAAAAGTTTTTAGTTTTAGCAAAATAAGTTTTTTTAATATCATGAACTGTGGGTGCAAATTACTAGGTTTGTTACACTTGGAGTGATTAGTACAATTTTTTATAATTTGGAATGCAAAATAAAATACCTTAAGTGGATTTTTACAATTAACACTATAAAACCAGACTCGTTTTGAAAAATTGCTTGGCATTTTATAAGCAATATTTTATAAGCCCAATCTTATGTGAAATTATTTAATCTACTTAGTGTAGCACGCATTACACTCATAAAAATGGATATAACGTGTGGGTCTTGAGCATAAGATCAACATTTTTTAATCGGTGTCGAACTAGTTGGATTTTTTTTTTTTTTTTCTTCCAGAAAGAGGCAAGCTAAATATATC
The DNA here is from genome assembly GCF_932294415.1 of Quercus robur. NCBI lineage: Eukaryota > Viridiplantae > Streptophyta > Magnoliopsida > Fagales > Fagaceae > Quercus > Quercus robur. The sequence goes on along the minus strand of NC_065538.1, from coordinate 42,857,634 downwards.
AATAATTTTAAAAATTACAAAATAATACACATACACACATGATTTTCTCCTCATGTATAAGAAATATTATCAATTTAGTTTATATAATTCAAGACACGTATTTTCTTTCAATAAATCATGTGTGGTTATCCTTTAAATTATATTAATCACAATTAATATTATTTAAACATTTTAGAGTAAATCACGTATTTAGTTCCTATTATTTACACCATATTTCAATTTGATTCCTAATTTTTTAATTGTGTCAATTTGGTCCCTAATATTTCAGTCTTTACCATTACCTCTTGGATGAAAATTGCTGACATGGCTAATGGCCAAAATAAAAAATTAGTTTCTGTTGATGTGGTAATAAACTAATTTTTTATTTTGGCCTTTAGCCATATCAACAATTTCCATCCAAGACATAACGACAACAACTAAATTGATATGGCTCTGAAAGATTAGGGACCAAATTGAAATATGGTGTAAAAGATAAAGACCAAATATGTAGTTTACCCAACATTTTAAATCTAGTTTTTTTGTTAAATAAAGTAAAGATTACACATTAAAGTATAATAATAATTTTAGAAAACATAAATGTATACAAATAAATTAATTTTAGAGAAATTAAATAATAAATGCCCTTTTTATATGCCTGGCTTAGCATATACAATATAATGTAACATAAGTGAAATATGATAATAATAATAATAATAATAATTGTAAGGGCATTGAGCCCAGGAGTTCATTATCTATTAGTATATTGGGCCTGTGGCCCAAGCCGAGGACGAGGACTTGTCCAAAGAGGAGGAATCTTTGTCAAAAGAGATTGTGTTGGTGAATAAAGAAGTCAATTTTGGTCATAATGGGTCAACAAGATGGTCCGAGGATAAATGCCTCATCGACTAGCCAAAGCTGAGATCTGAAGAGGTAATCTGTCGACCAGGGTAACATTCCAAGAAGTTCTATTAGTGCGGATAAGCATTGTAGAGGCATTAAACAGGGAGGAGTCCTAAAATATCTAAAGAGAAAGCTGTTGTCTCCGCATTAAATGCACTGCAGCTAACTCTCTGACCGCATTAATATGGAGGTGATACCTGAACAGCAGATTTCAGCCTTACAGCTACTATGTGGAGACTTATGGGAGGTGCTGATGGGACAAGTGTATCAACACCAACTATCTGGCATGCACGTGGAGTAAAAAGATGAAAGGGGAAGAGAGTATAAAAGAAGGGGAGAGCACTAAAAGAAGGGATTGAGAAACAAAGAGAAAATTACTGTAGCATTAAGAACTGACTATGTAATCAAATCTAAAAGAAATATATAAGAACAGATCTACTCGGACTTTGCCGAAGACGATTTTCTTCATTATAAACCTGTCCATTTACATCTTCTTGTCATCTAAATCTACTTCTGAGTTTGTCTGATTCATTAGAACCTAGTTTTCCAATCCATTTTCTACAAATTCATTGTTTTGGACTTTTTGGGCCTCAGTCCATCTATCTGTTGGGCTAGGGATTCAAATCTAGTCCTTACAACAACAACAACAACAATAATAATAATAATAATAATAATATGTTAAAAAAATATTTATTTATGGATGATAAAATAGAATATGCCCCAAACTTTTAACCATCATAGCATCTTTTCTTCCAATAGAGAAAAGAAAATAAAAATGCATTCGTATCCATAACTCTCTAGATCTAATGAAAAAAATGTTTTGGTTTTGAAAAAAAAAAGAAAATATTTTACTAAAGAGATTATATATATATTTTTCCTTTTGAAAATGATGCTTTAAATGTTCATAAATTCCTTGTGTTATTTATGGAAACAATCTAAATTAAAAGAAGTAAAATGAGATATTAATATTTTGAATGAGTGTTTGTACAATTAAAAAAAAAAATGTAGGAATTACAGATTAAATCCATCTTAACCCCAAGTATATTCTTCCTCAACTTAAAAAATAGCAGAAAAAAAACTATAAAACAAAGAATCATTTGTTTTATTTGTTTATTTTTTTGACTAAATTGGAATTTATCTCCCTAAAATTTGGTATAATTTTTATTCTATCCCTTAAAGTTTCAAAATTTGGATTTGTACCCTAGTGTTACATAATGCTTGGATATAAACCCTTTTGTCCATAAAGATGAGATATTGATTAAGAGTCACCCCAACTCAAAATAATGTAGTTTTATGGATCCAAATTTGAAAACTTTAGGTGGGAAAAATTACAATTACTGAATACTTTAAATATATATAAATTGCAAGCTAGTGATTAAAACAACGTAGTTTTGAATTAAAAAAACAATGTCATCTTAAGCTTAAAGTACGACACCACCTTGGGAGCATTGGTAAACAATCCGATGCCAAAATTAGTAACACAAAAGGAGTGAATGTGAGAAGTAAATTTCTTTTGGTTGCATACCTTTGGAGAGAGACGGAGGCGTGGTTAAAGTGAAGGGAGTATTTATATGACTTTCCTCTGCTGCTTTCAAAGGATGTCACATGCCCTTGCGGCCTTGCCTATTTCACCGTTCTGGGCATCATTCCCAAAGGGATTGGGACTCCCTCCCCACTTAGAGGACTCACAGTAAATATTAAGTAAAAGTGTTAGGGTGTTTAGCGTGGGTTTGGATACACATCTAGCGTCTGGCGTTTTGAGTCTTGCGTTATTCTTTTTTTTTTTTTTTTTTTGGCATGCGTTGCAGGATACAAATGGTTACTGTTTATGTACTGTTCAAAAACAGTAGCCGCACTATTTGACTTTTCAACCATTTCTAGCATATTAGTGGGTCCCATGCATTGTTCACGGGACCTACAAATCTCACTTTTCAACAACTTTTTCATTAAAAATGGGTTCCACGGTACTATTCACACATTCAAAAATTATTTTACTACAGCGTTTTCAGTTTTCAGTTTTCAATTGCAGCAAAATGAATTCTATCCAAACAGACCTTTAGTACATGTGTTTAAATAATAGTATTTAGTGTTTAAATACTGAAACACGTATTTTTACAATATATTTTTAACGCATATGTATTTTCACGACACTTAAATAACAATACTAAAAATTTCTAACCAAACGGACCCCAGTTCTTGTAGGTGGGTAATAAAGGACAGAACTTAGATATAATACACCATATACTATTTTTTAAGTTCATTTCTTAAAATTTAGCTAAGTGACTACTTATTTAAAAAATACATTTTCATTTTATAAGGAAAAATTCATTTTCATCCCATGGAAAAATACACTTAGAGCATCCGTAGCAGCTGTTGTAAAAATTATGCCATTTTACCACATCAAAAACCTACTTTATTATTTTACCACATCATTTTACAATATCTCATTTATCAGATATTCTATATTTTTAGCACTTCATTTAAATATTATTTCTTAATTCTTATTTTAAAACCTGGACTGTAGCCACTGATGGGAATTGGGGACTGTAGCCACAAATGTCACAAAATTAAAAGCTTAGAACATGGGGACTGACCGTGACAGAGAAAGAGGAATAAAAAAATAAAAAAATCATATGCCACAGATTTCCTTACCGTGCCAAATATATGATGACATTGTAGCATGTTGTAAAAATTATGAGATTTAGAATATCTGATATTTGGTGTTTTTTGATGTTTGGTGTGTTAAATGTGCCAAATATTTGGCATTTGGCACATTTAGCACATCTAGTATGGGAGCTCTTACCCATAATAATTATGATTGTTTGTGACTAATTCGATCGATTACTAAGGGTCAGTCTAGAGTCTAGACCAATAGTGGTGGGCCACCTTGTGCCGAACTCATGTAATGTAGTAAGGTTATTAATTTGGTACTGTACCTCTAAGTGTTGTCTATAATAAATGTGATTGTTTGTGACTAATTTGATCAATTAGTGAGGGTCACTCCGGTGTCTAGACGACAGCGGTGGGCCACCTTGCGCCGAACTCATGTAATGTAATGTAGTAAGGTTACCAATTTGCCCTTGAGATCCGCCGCCACAATGGGAATGGGGAGCATGACATGACATATATATATATATATATATCACATTATGATAGTGACGAATATAAATTATAAACACGCCACCAATAATTAGCTGCATCCACCCAAAAAACGAAATTAAAAAAAAAGAAAAAAGAAAGTATAATCAATTCAATAACGCTGCCCATTGGCCATTGCCGAGAATGTAATTTGGTCCTACATCGTTACGACGTCGTATCCATCCCATTTGCCTCTCTATCTAAATACCTCGTAAATCTCACTCTGTCTGTCGGCGTCCAGGTTCAACGCAACTAAAAAAGCACATCCTTACGTCACCAAAAACAAAAACAAATTGTTAAAAATCGTTGTACAAATTACACTCCAAAAAGCTCGTAGCATTAGAGCTCAACACAGAAAAGAAAAACCCCCATATTTCACAGAAAAAAAAAGTCCAAATCCAGAGCTCCAAAGAAAGCTAATCCAACCCAACCCATGGCTTTGCCGGACGTCGTTGAATTCGCTCGCAATTTCGCTGTCATGGTCAGAGTCCAAGGCCCTGTAAGTCTCAATATCCCAAAAACATAAAAAAGAATTGCTTTGTTCTTATAGCTGGTAACTGATAATGATTTTTTGTTTTTGTTTTTGTTTTTGTTTTCAAATTTTTTTTTTTAAAAATTAATTTTTAGGACCCAAAGGGCATGAAGATGAGAAAACACGCTTTTCACCAATACCAGTGAGTCAAAAAATTCCCATCACAACCCCACAACTATTTCCCAAGTTTTAGTTTTTAATCATTTATTGAAGTATTTTTTGTGTGTATTTGGGTCTTTGTAGTTCTGGCAAAACGACCCTATCAGCTTCTGGAATGTTACTTCCTGATACCCTTTACGATGGTGAGGTAGCTAAGGGGCTTTATGGCCAAGATAATCAATGCCCGGTATTGGTTGTGACTGTCGCCTCTGTTGTTGAGCCTTTTCTGTCACTGCAACATAGACAGAACATTGCTAAGGTTGGAACATTTGTGATAATTTAATGTAAAAGTAAAATCATTGATTAGTATTTTAAATTTTGGGGGTTGGGTTTTAAGTGTATTTGCTTTGGTTTAATTATGAGCTTTTCAGGGCCCACCCGAGCTGATTTCCGGCGTTGAGATCGATGTTATGGTAGAGGTATAAGAAAATTCATATTGGTTTGATAATTGGGGGTTGGGGTTGATTTGATTTCTGGGGATTTATGTGATATATTAATGTAATTTGATTTTCAGGGTAAAATGGGGTCTGAGGATTTGGATGAAGGTGCTCCTCGTTGGATTGGCGCGAAAATTTTAACATTAGTAAGCTTTTCATTCATTCAATTTGTTTAGTTGGGTCTAAGGAGGCATAAGAAACCATTTAATTATCTAATGGTTGTAAAAGGAGCTTGTAGACTTATGGGATCTTAATTTTCATTTCTTTTTCATATTCCTTGTTGACAATTATTGATGGCAGTTTGGTTGTCCTGTTTTTGTTAAAGATGGTGGTTTTGATTGTATGTGCTGTGGCAATAACTTAATGATATTTCTCAAAATGTGAATGCAATGCTATTGTCGTGGTTGATGCTTAGGTTCAGTAATGCTGAATGTGATAATTAGTACTTTATGATAAGCATCTTTTTTCTTTTTTCTTTTTTCTTTCTTGACATTGCTCGAATTTATAGTACTTTTAAACATTTGATACTCACTTTCAATGCTGGTTAACTGGTTCTATTTGCAGGCTGATATCCCTGCATCTGCCCTTGCTCTCCAATCTATTACTGAAGCTTCTTCGGGATCACCAGAGAATGGATGGGAGGTTGGTTGGTCTTTGGCATCACATGGAAATGGTCCTCAGCCTATTATGGATGCTATTCAGAAAGAGGTTAGTTGGGAAGAAGGTTTTCCATATGTTTTTTTTCCTAAATTTTTATGAGAAATCAATTCATATTATTAACTCAAAATTTATTTGACTTTTTTTATTTTATTTTATATGAATAGACTCCTCTATCATAGAACAAGAATGAGAAAACATCAACTGAACTTCAAATGTAATATTGTTTTGACTATTTATTGGCTTTGCATAGAGACATGTCTCTCTGAAATATAATGTCATGTCTCGTAGAATTTAGAACAATTGAGTGACCCAACCAAATTAAAAAAGTTTATTCTCTCATGTCAAATGTAATTGTTTGCAACTGTATTAAAATTTTCCTTTGCAAGAGAAATGTGGAAATTGTAGTATCATACTGGGAAACTCCTGATCCAATGATCTTTTCGGCTAAAAGAATCGGATAGAAGGTTGGTCATGAGTTCAACACCTATAGGGTGCATCAGTGCATGTATAACTTACCACTAAAACAACTTTTTTTTAATGATCTTTTAGCATGTAATCTGAAAACAAGCCAATAGTAATTATCAGCCAAAAGATATTTATAAACCTTATATGGAATTTGGATACCTGTTAGTTGTAATTCTCTTGAAGATTTTTGTCTTTAGCAGCTGCAGTTAAATGTAAAACAATGACTGTCAATAAATAGTTGGTATTTATTTTTTATTTTTTAAAATATCTTCGTAGTGGAACATGACCAAAGGATGCAAAAAGATTTCAAGTCACATTTGAAATTGTACACCCAAAGAGCAAGTAGAAGAAATCCATAGCAGTGGTCACAAAAGAACCAGGGCACAGTTTCTTGTAAATCTTGTAAAACGTTTCTCAAGCACTATGCAGTTTACAAACATTGTCTAGTCCCGGAGCAAATTTTTATTTTTGGTGCAACGATCAAATTTGGCATGACTTTTAATTTGCCTTTTGAATTTATTACTATTTCTTTTCCTTTTCTATCTTATGTACAAGCTTTTTTTAACTGATTCGGATCAAGCGTGATGCTAAATCTTTCTTGGAGCGTCAGAGCCATTTGACAGTGGGAGAATCAGGCAATTTTAGTCTTTTGGGAAAGTCAACAACTAGAATTGCGATTCTTGGAGTTTCCTTACTGCCTAAGGTAATTTAAGATGTGTTCTTACATCCTTTACTAGTATACCATATGGTAACGAATTCAGAATTATTATTTAGTGAGTATTTTCTGGCATGATTTGTCTGCTGGCGGTGTTTTATCTAGACATTTATGTTCAAAAGAGTGACTGGTGAATTCTTGTTATTTAGGATGTGCCTAACATCGTCATATCACCATTGAATAAGAGGGGGGATTTTCTTCTAGCGTTGGGTTCGCCTTTTGGTGTCTTATCACCTTTGCACTTCTTTAACAGGTAGTTTTCTTTCTTCATAAATTTATATTCTGTTAGAATTTCGTTTTTTGACATGCTTGCATTGTGAAGCACTTTATAATCGTAAACTGGATTGAAAATTGCATGTAAATTTTTGTAAGGTGTGTTCTGTCATTGTTGCTTTCAATTGATAATTTTTAATCTAGCGGAGGCATTTCTTCTCTCGGTCCTGAACTCCTTTAATTTTTGTACGAGGTGCCCTTTGTCTTTGTCAATTGACTATTTCCATTCGTGTGTCTATATATATATATATATATATATATATATATAAGATCTCGAAGTTTTTGACGGTCATTTTTTAAAATTGCATGGGATTAGTAGATTTTGGAACGTGAGATTTTATAGGAATTTCCATGAGAGGGAATTTGAGGCTGCCTTCTCTTTCCTAGAACTCATTCAGTCTCAGATTCCAAGAGGTATTGGGTGTGATAGACCTCTTTGATGTCTTAATGGGAATGGGAAGTTCGATATTCGGTCTTTCTATTACAAGAACAGGGGTACATCCCCTTCTTGCTTCCCATGGAAGGGGATTTGGAAAGTCAAGGTTCCTAAGAGGGTGGCTTTCTTCTTGTGGACTGCTGCCTATGGTTGGATTCTTACCTTGGACAATTTGATGCTTCAGGGCCTTCCTTTGGCAAATAGGTGCTGTATGTGCCACTGTTCTGCGGAATCTGGGGACCATCTTCTCATTCACTGCCCTATCGTTTATTCTTTGTGGGTGCATATGTTACAAACTTTTGGGATCCAATGGGTCATGCCAGGTTCAGTGGAGAGTTTGGTGTCCTGTTGGAGGAATTGGTTGGGGAAATTTTCTTCAGACATATGGAATATGGTTCCTGGCTGTTTGATGTGAGTTGTTTGGTTGGAAAGAAACCGACGCTCTTTTGAGGATCTAGAGAGAACGCTTGATCAATTACAAGCTCTCAACCAAAATACTCTTTTTGATTGGGCTAGGTGCTGTGTTCTTCTAACTGTTCTTCTACTTTGGAAGTTTTTTCTTCCCTTAGAAGTGCCCATTAAGCTGCCTTCCTTTTTCTTTTTTCTGTCATTTTTGTTTGCTGTTTTTTTGTGTTCACCATCATGAACACCTGTATTTGTTGTTTTTGTTTTTTACTGATGAATATAAGTCTTATTACTTATCAAAAAAAAAAAAAAAATTTGCATGGTGTCCAAATTAATTCCATTGGGTTTCCACTTATCTCCATATTCAATTTTGGTTCTTTGATCTCCTCCATTGAATAGAAGGGATAATTTATGTAAAATTAGCATGTTTTCCATGGTCTCTTAACTATTGCACTCTTTTTTATTTCTTGGCAAATTTACCTATCACCTTAGGGGACTTGAACCAAGGTTGTTGATATCTTTTCATATCAGTTGGTATAACTGGTATTTGTCGTACAGGTACACAATCCAGTACTACTATGCCCCCTGTTTTTCCTTGTCTCAAACACTGGACAACTTTAATTGATATTGTCCTTTTTGGCCATTCTGGACTAAAAAATACATTTGGTTTGGAATATTATTATTCTACAATTGAGATAGGAGGTGTGGTGGTGTGAAGAGTGGGCTTGCAGGAGGAGCATGGTGAAGAGTGTTGATTCTGGGATCGGTGGTGTTGATGAGAGAGAGAGAGCTACAGAGTGGTGGTGAGGAGAGATGCGGCTTGCGGGAGCAAAATGGGTAGCACTGATTCTGGGCTGGGTGGTGTTGGAGCGGAAAGTAAACTCTGCGATGGAGTGAGAGGCAGATCTGTAAGAGTGGGGAAGATTGAAGAAAGAAGAAAATGAAATAAGGAAGAAAGCAGAAAAATAAAATAAGGAAGAAAGCAGGGATTGCAGTGGGTGGTGTTGATGAGGAAAGTAAACTGTGAGGGGGAGAGAGAGAGGCAGTTTGTAAGAGTGGGGAAAATTGAAGAAAGAAGAAATGAAGAATTGAGAGACAAAAAACGGAAGAAAAAGATAATGAATAAAGATTGTGGTGGGTGGGAAAAAGGAAAAGGGAAAAAAAGAAGAAGATAAATATGGAGAGAACATGTGGAGAAAAAAATTTTGGACTTGGGTTAGTAGGTTGTGTTATGGTATGGAAAAAAAATCTAATAAAACTATATTGGTTTGGCGGCCCAATAATTATTAAATGAAAATAGTATTATTCTAGTAATAATTTACTTTGTACAGATTTATACTACTAAATTTTTTTTTTTTTATAGGTCAATGACAATAACTATTATTACATTTAATTACATGCAACACACACACACACACAAACTTTGGTAATAATTAGTCCTGAAATATTTTGTTTCCCTTGGTGAACCTAAAAAGGTCTCTGGTATAAGTATTGATAAGTGACTTGAACCCCAACCTTACCCATCAACCCATACAATGCCTTTATGGAGGGGGTGCTGTCATGAATTGAGATGGTAGACTAGAGTCATAGGCAGTTGGTGATTTTGTGATTTAGTGGATTGCAGGATCGGGCTGTGGGATCAGCAGATGGTTTGGGCTGCGGTTGTGATTGTCCCAGCCTTGGGGGGTGGGGGGTTGTTCTTTGGTGTTCTGGGGTTGGGAACTTGAGGTGGTTGTTGTTTTCTGTGTTTTGGGCTGGGAACTTGAGCTGGTGGTAACAGGACTTTGTATGGTGGCTTGGCTTTGCTATCAATGATGTGGTGGTTTGAGACTCCAGAGAGTTTTGCTTTGTGATGGGCTGGACAGCCTGTGGGTTGTTGGTGATTTTTTTTTTTTTTTTTCTCTTGTTTTTGTGGTTTTGGTTGTCATCCATAGGCCACAACAATGCTTGAAAACCACAATCGAATTTGGCTTTGATATCAAAATGACATAACACAGGATAGAATCAAAACTGATGCAATACTGAACTTAAAAAAAAGAAAAGAAAAGAAGGAATCAACACCTAGGATTATTTGGAATCGATATCAAACAAGAAAGCAAAGCCTAGGAATCAAACACTTAGGGTTGACTATAATCAATACTAGACCATTGAGAAAATTTCAACGTAAATTTATTAATCAAGGAAATTGTAAAACTATTCCATTGGAGTATGATAGCGTGTTTGTATAGGTTACTACAACTAAACAGTATAAACCTTGATTGTAATTGATGTAAGAAAGCCCAATTATTAAATCACAAAAATACCTGTAACTCTAGCAAATTACATAAAATCCTAATAATCTAATTAACTAATAAGACATAAAATAAAATCCAATTGACTTCTAAAATTAAGTAAAATGCAAGTCTGCCCTAAACTATGGAGGAGTAGCCGGTAAAACTAATATTACATGCAAGTAACGGGACCCTAAAAAATTTCGTTTTGCCCTTGTGTGTGAAATCACAAAATTATGCTCACTAAAAATCCCTAACAAACCAACCCACCTTTCTAAAAAGCTTCATCAATTCATCAGAAACATCCTTGGGCTTGAAACTTAAAATGTTGTCATGTTCTTCTCATTCATCCTTAGTGCCCTAATCATTTTGGGTCCCATAATTTGCAAATCAGGACCTATGTCCTGTATCTTCCCAGAAACAAGTACTTATGGCCTCAAAAAACCTCTATATTAGAGTACAATTGAAATGTGGGTACTGGGGGACCTTACTAGCAAGAAGCTTCATCTTGCCTAAAATGAAAGTCAAGTTCCTCTGTACCTTATCAACTGATAGTATTGACATAAGGAGAGACACTCCCAAAAGGACTGAAGATTTCAGCATCTAAGAAACCCAACTTTTCAAAATTTGCCACCTTTGTACAGATTGTTTCATGGTGTGAGATGCCAATAAGTGTAACAACATATTTATAAATCTTGGACTCCTTGGAAATTTTGGTTTGCATATATATTTATAAATCTTGGACTCCTTTGCTGTATTTGGGCTGTGCTGTCTTGGCAGTGGCAATGTGGGCTGGGGTTGAAAAAGCAATTATGGGTTATTGAGGTGGGTTGGTTTGTTTCGGATTTTTATAATGGGTAATTTTCTAATTTCAGATCATGTATGGGTAAATGGGGAATTTACCTGTTAGGGCGACGTGACTTGCACATGATCGTTAGTTCTAACCTAGAAAGCACAGACACGGCTGGGAGGGTGCCGCACCTGAGTCCGATGCGGCGCAACACGGGACGCGGCGTCCGACGCGGTTGACAGCGCGTCGGTGCCGCATCTGAGTTTTTTTTTTTTTTTTTTTTTTTTTTTTTTTTTTTTTTTTTTTTTTTTCTTTAGATTCGCGCCGACGTAGCTCGATTCACGCTGAATCGGCTTCAATTCGCGCCGAACCGGGCTGATTCGGCCAGAATCGGGCCTTATTGGCTATATCGGTCCGTATTGGCCGGCGACTGATACGGCTGAAACATGTCGGAAACGGCCGAAACAGGCCAAAATCGGCCATGAAACTCGCCGGAGAAGCTGAAATTCTGACCTCAGATGTGTTTCTTGCCTTCTTCTTTCTTTGTTTTGTGAATCAAGTATATTAATGTGTTTTTTAAGAATATTTTAATAGTAAAAATATATAGAAAATATAAATAAAAATATTTTTAATAATTTTTTAATCGCCGAGTCCCGCCGTACCCGCACCCTACTTTTTCAAAAATTGCCGAGTCCCGCACCCACACCCACACCCGAGTCTCGAAACGCACCCGTGCTTCATAGGTTCTAACAACTAATCTGGCTATGGGTTGCAATGTACCAGCTTTTTAAAAATTGTGGTGGTGATTGCAAGTTCTAATGATTTACGTGCAAGGTGCAAAAACCTTATAGTTTAGGGTAGATTTGTGCAATTACCCTTGAATATAATTGTCTTTGTGCTTCCCGCATCAAAGATAAGTGTGGAGCCCAGAGGATGAAGTAATGCTTGCAAGATTCTTTGGGTGTATTTCTAATTTACCGATAAAAAAGAAGATTACTTATCCCTGTATTTTTCTTTTCATTAATTATATGGTGTTTTTTTTTGGGGGGGGGCGGGGTGGGGTGGGGGGTTGGGGTGTTTTTGGTGTGGGGGGGGGGGGGGGGGGGGGGGGAGTCATGGCTCATTGTGGGCATTCAATCTTTGAGACCAAATTAGTTTTTGTTCTCTGTGTGTGTGCATGTATATAGTGTTCCATTTGATGCATCACGCTTTTCATTTTTCTTCTCTTTTTTAAAATTATTTTGCTGCTTGCATCAGTATATCAGTCGGATCCATTGCCAACTGCTATCCACCTAATTCATTGAATAGATCATTGTTGATGGCTGACATACGGGGTCTTCCTGGTGAGTGCATTTCTTTGTTTGATTTTTTATTATTCATATTCTATTGGCTTCTCATTCCCTTTAATACTGAATCTGTCAGGAATTGAGGGTGGTCCAGTTTTTGGTGAGCATGCACATCTCATCGGTATTTTTATAAAACCGCTAAGGCAAAAAGCCAGTGGTGCTGAAGTTCAGGTAATTTAAGAAGATTTCTCTCTCTTCCACATAGTTTGAACTTTGTTATAATTAACTCATCATGCAAAACTTTAGCGCTGGGTAACAGCTGGTGATTCCATGGGAAGCCATGGCAACTGCTTGTTGTGATTTGCTGCGGAAGGATCCTCAAAATGCAGAAAAAGGACCTGGTTACAAGGAAGGAAATTTTAATGCTGTTGGGAAAGCATTTTTATCTGATGGCAAAGACTTAGATGGAACCTTTCGCTATTTGCACAAGCATCTTGATTCCTATTACCCCTCCCAGCTAGCAGTTGAGCAGGCAATGGGTGCTATTTGTCTTGTTACTTGTGATGATGGAGTTTGGGCATCTGGGGTTCTGCTCAACAACCAAGGCCTGATACTTACAAATGCTCACCTGTTAGAACCGTGGAGATTTGGGAAAACAACTGTCAGGGGTGTAAGATATGGATCCCAGTCAGAGGATCTTTCCTTCTTGACTGAGGAATCTGCATCGCTTGTCCAGAATAGAGTTGAGGGCAACCAGAAGATTCAGAGTTTGCTGCCAAAGTCGCTGAAGACTGTGAATACTTTTCTCTCTAATGAGTTTAGTGGATATAAAATGAATTCATCTTACAGAGGCCATAGAAACATACGTGTTCGCCTGGATCATAGGCAACCCTGGGTTTGGTGTGATGCTAAAGTACTATATGTTTGTAAAGGACCTTTAGATGTTGCCCTGCTGCAGCTTGAGTATGTTCCCGATCAACTTTCGCCTATCATCGTGGATTTTGAATGCCCATCTTTGGGATCAAAGGCATATGTTATTGGACATGGACTCTTTGGCCCAAGATGTGGTATAGCTTTGCTTACCTTATTTCTCTGCTTTTGGTTGGTTGAAACCCCATGGAATATAATATTGCATTTTGGTGATGTGACATCTTAAATATTTATCTTCATTGCATTTTCAGAAATTTGTGTGTGTGTGTGTGTGTGTCTCACAGAACAATTTATCAGTTATTACCCGTAAAATTGTGATAATTAAATTTTCTGAAATAACTTTTAATCCTATGTTTGCTGAACTTTATGAGTTTAGTACCACTGTACCATAAAAAGACTTTAGAAACCTTTTTACATTTTGGGATTCTGATAGTCTGATTTATTCTAATACAACAATCTTAGCTACTGCACATAAGGGAGGGAGGTTTGTTACAAAAATAATGACATTACTAAACCTGGATTTTTTTTTTCCCACAAAAATGTGATTTAATTTTCCAAATTAAAAAAAAAAAAAAAAAAAAAAAAAAAAAAAAAAAAAAAAAAATTGATGCAGGTTAAGATAATTTCCTTTATTCTAAACCCTTTTTCACTTCAATTCACTCTACCGTGTTCATTAGACATATGACTGTCTGTGAATCTGAATCATGAAATTTGATTCTCTTTATATCATGTCTTTAACTCTGGTATTTAATGCAACATTGTTCTATAGATTGGATTTTCACTTCTAAGTGCCATGAAGGAGGACTAGATTCTGTTCTCGTGAGATGTGCATATATTTCCATTCTATGTTCTTATTGTTTGTTCAAATTTAATGTCCCCCCCCCCCCCCACCCTGGAAATATAGTTTCTCAAGTCTTTGTATCCGGTTCTGCTTCCAAATCCCCAACAGGCTTCTTCCCATCTGTCTGCTCTGGTGTGGTAGCAAAAGTGGTCAAAGCAACGATGCCCAACTCGTATTCATTCAGTCAAGAAGGAGATACACAAGGACAATTTCCAGTGATGCTTGAAACAACAGCCGCTGTCCATCCTGGTGGTAGTGGTGGTGCTGTTGTCAATTCAGATGGTCATATGATTGGACTTGTTACAAGGTACAGTGACTGAAATTGTACAAAATGATACAAGTTACTATGAGGTAGAAAAAGAGACTGGGGGGGTGAGGGGAGAGGTAGGGTTTGTTCCCCTTTCTTCAAATCCAACACTTTTCCTGCTATGCCCATGAAGTTGATTCCAATTCCACACTTGTGGGTTGTGATGTGGTGTGACGTCATTGGTGTTGGGCTTCTAGATTTTGATGTCAAGGGGAACTCTTAGGTTGCGTTTGACATTGGCTGAAAAAGACAATTTTTTTTTTTACTATTTAGCTAATTTTGGTATTATTCAACTTATTTTTGCAACTATTTATGGGTCACATTGCACTTTTTGATACTATTTATGGGTCTCACTGTACTATTTCAACTAGTTTTTAACTTTATCTATGGTACTTTCAACAAAAACTTTTCAGTGTCAACTTAATAAGCTGTTCTCAAACGGACTCTTAGTCTCCTATGAGTATAGTTCCTTGGTGGAAGTTGGTGCTGCCTACTTGCATACTTGGTTTGTGTCATGATCTAGGAGGTGTTGAAAATAGAGATACAAGAAAATAAGAGAGAACATGCTAAATCCTAAGGTTCACCCCTAGGATATTAATCATGTTCTTCTTTGCATTTTCATTCATATTTCAATGATCATTCAATTTGTTGATTGAATTTCATATTCTTGATACAGCAATGCAAGGCATGGTGGTGGAACAGTTATACCGCATCTGAACTTTAGTATTCCATGTGCTGCTCTGGCACCAATCTTCAAATTCTCAGAGGGTTAGTGTCTTTAAAACTGCAGAAGATAATATGATTTCACTTTTATTATCATGACCATGTAAAAAAGTTTCCTTTTTTATTATTTATAAGAAATGATGATCCCACTTTTAGCTTCACAAATCTTAATAGCTCAATTTCATCAGAAAATTGGGTAGCTTTTTGGCTAGATATGCAGTGCAAGCAGGACAAATTGACTATGGTGCTTAGCATGAGAAAAATAAACTATTTTCTCTTATTGAAATTCAAACGAATTTCTTGCTTATGCATTGCATTCTTTTTTTTTTTGGGGGAAGAATGAATTTTTTACATAAAAAGTGAGAAAGCGGAAGAAGGAAGTAAGAAAATATTGTATTTATGCCATAGTTTTTATGTTAGATGAATTCTCCATGGTACTTAGTAATTACTGAAGTTAGGAAGTATAGTTGTGGTGGATCTGATGACTTTGCTTTTCTCCGACAGATATGCAGGATCTGTCACTTCTACGAATCCTTGATCAACCGAATGAACACCTTTCTTCTGTATGGGCATTGATGCCACCGCTATCCCCCAAGCCCCCCCCTCTGCCTAATCTGCCGCAATCGCTACTAGAAGATAACAACAAAGAAGGGAAGGGTTCCCGTTTTGCTAAATTTATGGCTGAAAGGCAGGAGTTGCTTAAAAAGTCCATCCAACTTCGCAAGATGGAAAGGCTTTCTAATGAGATCATCCCCAGCAAGTTATGAATATCTGGCAATTTTCCTGCACTGTGTAAGAGCGCGCCTCAAGAGGAGTGATGTCAGGTCTGATAGCCTATCATGTGGTAGATTTCGGTCTGCCTTCTGATTCTCACAGGTTGGACAAAGAATGAATTGGTGGTTGAAAGGTTGTGTTCTTGGAATTATCATGGTAAAGATAAGTGCTATGCACGAGTGAAATAGACTGGTTCTTTGTATAACACAGTTCCACTAATATTTTACAGGTGATATATTTCTAAAAGGATGTCCAATAGAAATTAAAGTTTTATTCTGTACTAATTAAGCTTGAGTCATCCATGAGGATGAAAATGGAGTCATCAGTGCATACCTTTGTCCCAATTATCTAGGATATGTTACAGAAATTCCTTAAACCTACACAACTATACATATAATCTTGTTGGAACTCGATGATTGTCATGTTCTATAGCATTTTCTTTTTAACAATCTTACGGTTTTACAGTGACTTAAGGGGTTTTGATTTTTTTTCCCCCCGCTAAATAAGGGGTTTTGAAATTTAACTCGTACAGTCTATGTTTATTCGTTTTAACCTGCCTTCGCTGTGTGAAGTGGTTGTATTGGGGTGGGGATTTAATTTTTGATGTTTTCTAAAAGGGGAGGGGAAATTATTCGTGGGTTTGACTTGGAAGGGGTTAAAAAGTACTCTTCTTAATTCCTCCAAGAAAAAATTCTAGGACCATGTTCTATTAAGCCACAATTTTGCTACAACTCTAATGCGGCAAACTGTGAGTGGTGGAGAAAAAATGATAGGTTTATGTAAAAGTGATAGGTCACATAAGATAGTTGTGAAAAAGAAAAAGTGTGATTTTAGAATTACACTTCATGGATAATTTGAGTGGGATTGGAATCAAGTTTTGAAATTTATGTATTTTCTATTTTGCCCTTAATATTTGCTTGGGCTTGATTTATTAAACAAGTTTAAGACTAAGGCTCAAGTATGGCTTGTTTATAAACAAATGAGCATAAATGAGTTTTTTATTGAGAAGAGGCTGAGTTGGTGTTATTTTTTTATGGACAAAGTTTAGCTACAAAATTGGTTGTAGCCTTAGGCTATAAACTTACTTAATATCTTTTTATTAGATGTGAATTTTGACAAATCCACTATTGGATTACATCTTCTTCTTATATTCTCCATACTTGCAAAATTTCAAGAAAATTAAAGATTAATAGCTATGTCATCAATACATTTTTTAAATTGCAAGTTTTTGTAATTTAAAATTATGCACAAAATATAAGCTTATAGATCATATAGTAAATGATATCCGATTGACACAATATTTAACATGTGTATTAAGGGCGTAAAGAACATGCAATTCAACGGTTAGATTTTCAAAATATGTTGTATTATTTATTTTATTGAGTGAGTTTGTAGCCTTAAGCTACAACCAATTTTGTAGCTAAACTTTGTCCTTATTTTATTTTATTATAAGATAAAATTTGGTTACAAATTTTTTTTTTTTGGATAGGATTTGGCTACAAACTTGGTTGTAGGCAATAATTATAAATCTTACTAAAAACATTAATATAACTAAATATTTTTAAAATTTAACTATTAGATTTCATGTTCTTTACACGCATGTCAATTATGTGCTAATTAGATATTATTTACTATTCAATCTATAAACTTCTTTTTTATGCATAATTTTAGTCTACAAAAACTTTAAATTTAAACATTTGATTAATGACATAATTATTGATCTTCTAAAAATTTTGCAAGTATGGAGGGTATAAGCAGAAAATGTTATCTAATAGTGGATTTGTTAAAATTCTTATTTAATAAAAAGATATTAAGTGAAATTGTAGTTATTGGCTACAACTAATTTTGTAGCCAAATTTTGTACTTTATTATATAAGCACTTTTTTTTTTTTTTGAGAATCTATATAAGCACTTATAAGCACTTATTTTGTTTAGCAAAGCCAAACAATTAAATTTAATAGAAAATTTAATCATTATTATCTAAGAAGATCTTGGTGGCTTGGGTTCACTTTTTAAAATTTCCTAGAATATTCAATAAATGATTAAAACCCAATATTACATAAGAGTATATTACAAGATTTAAAAATAGTCTTAGCTAAAATTAAATTTGAAGTTGAATTTTGTTAAATTACACGTAAATGGGAGGTAGAGTGAATGAGACAATAATCAAACTTATAACCTCTTATTTTAATACCATGTTAAATTACTAATTCTCCAAAAATATTAAGCTATTGGAATATGGTAAATTTAATCATTTAATACTTCTAACAAATTTAAATTCACTCTTTTAACCAAAGTAGTTAATACCATATCAGTACTGGTTGTATCAATGGTCACTGGTATATATTGCATTGGCCATTAAATTAATATTAATACTTTTTTGAAATGTACCAAATAAAATACTGGATTATTTTGAGTTATACCATACATGGGATTTTTCAATTAGTACAAAAAAATATATTAAACATGTTATTTAAGCATATACATAAGGTTAATATACCTTGGTTAATATTTAGGCTTATAAAATATACAGATTTTAAATTATATGTTTATAAATATGTAAATAAATACATACAAACATATGTATGTAGGTATATAGATTATTGGTTATATAAAAAAAAGTATTTAGATTATAGTAACCTTGAAACGATACACCAGTATTGACAGGTATTAAACATTTCATTTCCTTAGCTAAATTGAAACAACATCTTGCATAAAATTGACTATCTTGCTTTTAATTTTACCTAAGTTTCATCCTTATATCATCCTTAAACTATAACTACTTACAACTATTCAAAAGCGTATTTAAAAAATAAATAAATAAATAAAAAAAGCTATATTATGTGCAAAACATATGTGAGGAGATTAATTTAATTTAATTAATCTCCTGAAGTTTAGGGTTATTGGGATTTTACACCCTAAAGATTCAGACATTTGATTTTACACTGCAAAGTTTCATTCCATTAGCAACCCCCCCTTCCCCCGGGGGTTAATTTTTACTGTTAAGTGACATATCATCTTGTTGATGTGTTTTATTTTTGCCAAATCAGACCCATAAATGACGTCATTTCAGCTTAAATGAAAACACACAAAACTTATCACCCATATATAACCTTTAATTTTTTTGAGAAAAATATATAACCTTTAATTAATACATTACAAAAATATAATACACATATAAATACAACAACATACATGCAAATGGGAGGCACAAAACACAACACATGGACCACTCAGTTGGACCACAACCATTGTACTTAGTCAATTTATCAATTAAAAATGTGCATACTTTACACCATACAATACACAGCTCATCATCACAAACTGACCTGCCAAAATTAAAGATCAAAAAGTATCTAGAACTAAACAAAATACAACCAACTATATTATAAATCATTGACAACAAACTACTATGAAAATCGTGCATTACTTTACTCCATACAATACACAGCTCATCATCACAAACTGACCCACCAAAATTAAAGATCAATAAAGTATCTAGAACTAAACAAAATACAACCAACTATATTACAAATCATTGACAACAAACTACTATGAAAATCCTTAGGGCAAATTGGTACTATTCAATAGTATCAAAGTGCTACAAAAACCCAAAAAAAAAAAAAAAAAATCAAAGAGAAACAAACTTCACCACAAACTCACACAAACAGTTCCAATACGGAAGCAAATGAATTTAAATCACACACAGATAGACAGTTCCAACAACAAATCCATAACCTAAAAAATTTAACAAAAACTCCAGCAAAACCCAATCAACAAAAACCCCAACAGAAAAATTTAATAAAACTCCAATAAACCCAATCAAGAAAAACCCCAAGCAAACCCAATAAAAAAAAAAACACCAAGATCAATGACAAAAGACAAATCCAAAAAGATAGAGAGAGAGAAGAACTCACTGTCGGAGTGGCCATTGCCATTGCCATTGCCATTGCTTGGAGCCTTCAACAATGGAGCTTGGGTTCACTTAAGGCGAGTTGATAGTTTGGGTTTGGGTTCACTTAAGGAGGTAAGGCAGTAAGGGTCATGGGGTTTTGATTTAAGATTTTTGAGTTGGGCTGAAACAATGTTGTATGGGTGATGAGTTTTGTGTTTTCATTTTACAATGCCAGCTCTTTTCTTAGTTTTCATTGAAATGGCATCGTTTTAGAGCTGATTTGGCAAAAATAAAACACATCAGCAAGATGATGTGTCACTTAACAATAGAAATTAACCGGAGCGAAGGGGGGCGAATTGCTAACAGAATGAAACTTTGGGGTGTAAAATTGAATTTTTGAAACTTTGAGATGTAAAATCCAAACAACCCCAAATTACAAGGGTATAATTTGCAATTTACTCTTTTTTATATAGACACAATAGAATTTAAAAACTATCACAAATAGCTTTATAGCTCATATGACATCTCTCAACTCCTGTTGTTTCTAGTGGGAATGTCTAGGGTTCAAATTTCCACCCCCAACTATCAAATTATCAGATTTTTGTTTGGTCTCCTTTCTACTCTGCCTAACCCATACCTCTCTTCTCCATCTATCTATGATAATCAAGCTTACAAATCCTATTATGAATCTATTGGTTTATGATATTAATTAAAGGTAAAAACCCAAGATTTAGTCTATACATTTGTAAGAACCTTCTGAATCAGCAATCTTAAGTAGTAATGTACATGGCATAACAATAATGATATAGGGGATCTCACTATGTTGAATCAAAAACTCCTGCTAGAACTTTCATATATTTAGCATTTGCATTAAAAGGGATAATACACTACACTGATAATGAATTATTGGTCATCTATTCCTTTGGTCTTTCCTTTGAACATAGAAGGAGTCATATCCTCTCAACTTTTAAATCTGTTTAATTGTTACCAAAAAAAAAAAAAAAATACTATCTACAATATAAAATTATAATATTAGATTTGGTAACAATTTGTTCTCAACATATACTTAAATAGAGCACATGAGGTAGAGGAATTCAATTTTGTTTATTTATTTATACTTATTGTAATATTTTTATAAAGATCATAATATTTTATATTTATTACTTATATTTGTTAACACTTTGTTATGAGCTGGCTGCCTAGTATACTTTAGTGGTCAATGTTTTTCTTTTATTCAATGTTAATTGATTGGTTTCTAACCATTCCTTAATTGGTTTGTTAGTGTCAAACTTTTTTTTTTTTTTTTGAAAAGATGTCAAACGTATTTGAAGTTGTACCCTTTTTTTTAGTTACCGTTGATATATTATGATTCAATATACTAATTACCATTTAGTATCCATTTTAAGGATAACCAAAGCAACACTAAAGTAAATGTATTTAAAACCCTAAATAAACAACTAAACTCCCAAAATAGAGGAAAAAACTCTCCTCGTGTAGGAGCTGTCTCTCTCGTCTGTTGACGAGCCTTCCCTCCCTAAGGATCACCCTTAGGGTTTAGCCTATCTTCTAAACTATTACTGTGGTTGTCTTTCCTATCAAACCCTTATGTTATCACAATGGTAGAGGAGGTTATTGATAGCTTGAAGAACATGACGTTAACAGTGGAGGAAGAGGAAACTATTGCGATCTCGGATGAAGGAAGATTAAGGGAGATTGAAAGTTGTAACTTAAGTCTGATCAAAAAGTTTCTCAGTTGTAAACCTTACAACAAAAGAGCAGTGAAAGCCACTCTAAGAAGGGCCTGGGGTTTGAATGAAGGATTATAGATTGTAGAGGTGGGGGAAAATCTTTTCCAATTTAAATTCAACACTGAGTTTGACATGGAGAGAATACTACATGATGGCTCGGGGACGTTTGATAATCAACTTCTCTTGCTACAGAAGTGGCATAGTGATAGAGGCATGAATGCTAGGAATGTTAGTTCGGACTTTGCTTCTCTTTGGATTCAAATTTGGGATGCTCCATTCAATATGGTGTCTCCCACAGTGGCTACGAAGGTTAGAGGCAGACTAGGTAAAGTGGAAGATGTGGAGAGGAGGTGGAATCCTAATGATCAAACTTTTTTATGAAGGTTAAGGTGGACTTGCCTATCTCTAAACCACTTAGGCGGGGGGCTTATCTAGCTAGTGCAGATGGTGAACGAACATAGGGAAAGTTTAAGTATGAGAGGCTGCCACTTTTCTGTCACTACTGTGGTATGCTTGGACACAATCTTCGGCATTGCACTGAACATTTTGCTGCTGCTAAACACAATGGAGATGTGAAGTGCTAGAACGGGGATTGGATGAGAGCATCTGGTGGCTGCTCACGTATGCCACCGAAGCGAACCACCACGAGTCCATCGAGACCAACTAGGGAAGGGGGTGAGGCACAAGGTGGTGGAGGGGGTAATTCACAACAAGCGGAGCCAATTTTGGTGGTGTCCGAGAAGCAAGATGGAAACCCTAGAGAGGAACGTGGATTTGGAAGCAACGAAAAATCCGAGATTCAATTAGAAGGCCATCAATTCTCACCCATGAAACTCGGAGACGTTAAGACTAGTTTGGGAAGGGGTATCCGTAAGAATGCGGGTAACATTATTGAGGTTCCAAATTCAAATGTTAATGCAGATCACGTGCCCCTTTATACTAACCATGTGCAAGATTTTAAAACTATTGGGCCTACGGACTCAAAAACCAAGCCCAAGTGGACTTGTGTTGCCCGTATGGACTGTGGGCTGGTGCAAACAAATAAAGAGTGTCCTATATCAAAGTTGGGTAAAAGAGGGATCAATCATGTTGTAGAACCTAAAGGTGAGCACGAGGTAATGGCGAAAACAGCAAAACAAAGGAGAGTTGCAGACACAGAGGATGTCCACGATAATGAATTGGCAAGGGTGGAGAACCGCCCTTGCCGGATGCAATGAAAGTTTTAAGTTGGAACTACTAAGGGCTTGGGGACCCTTGGACAGTTTAAAGCCTTCACGACATCATGTGGGTTCAAGCACCTACGGTTTGCTTCTTGTGGGAGACTAGACTGGACAAGGAGGGGTTTGACAGACAACTAGGGGACCTACCGTTCCCAAACAAAATAGTGGTTAAGCAACTAAATTCTAGAGGAGGATTAACACTGATTTGGAGGGAAGGAGTGCAGCTGGAACTCATCAATTTCACCATGAACCATATTCTTGTTAAAGTCATGGAAGAAGATGGGTTCAATTGGTTTCTCATCGGATTTTATGGGTGGCCTGAAGCTAGCCAACGTGGTAAGTCATGGGCTCTACTCAATCATCTTAGATCTTTTGTGGATGGACCATAGGTTTGTATGGGAGACTTTAATGCCATCATGAATTCCTCGAAGAAATTAAGCAACACACCACTGCAACAAAAGCTTATGGATGATTTTTGTGAGGCACTGGACTTGGCTAAATTGTTTGACTTAGGCTTCCAAGGTTACCCTTTCACTTGGAACAATAGAAGACTTGGACCTGCAAACACTAAACAGAGGTTGGACAAGGCAGTGGGGAATGAGGCTTGGAGGGCAAAATTTCAACTCTCTAAGATAATACACTTATCCTTTTATGCCTCTGATCATCTTCCAATTGTGCTCCATGTGAAGTGTGACAAAAAATGGCAAGGACGAGAAGTCATGGATTCAAGTTTGAGGAAGCATGGCTTCTTTGGGATGATTGTGAGGCTGTGGTAAAGGAAGCTTGGAGTAGAGGGGGCATTCTGCCAGATGCTCTAGAGATAGCTAAACAAAAAATAAATGCTTGTGGGGTAGATTTGTTGGCTTGGGGATCAACTAAAACCCATCTGGCAAATGAGGAAATCAAACAACTCCAAACATAATTGAAACTTTGAATTGTAGTGACTATACTGAGGAGAGTAAGGCATAGCTCTTGGTTCTGAGTAGGAAGTTGGATGATTTATTATGTAAACAAGAAATTTATTAGGCACGGAGATCTCGGATCCCTTGGCTGAAACATGGCGATAGAAACACAAAGTTTTTCCACTCAAAGGCCTCACAAAGAAGAAGTAGAAATTACATACAAAGAATAAGGGATTCAAACAATAATTGGGTTGAAAAAGTGGAGGATGTTGCAGGAGTAGCATTGGACTACTTTCAAAAAATTTTCACAGCAGGAGAGTGTGACCAGATGGATGACTACCTTAGTGCAGTGCCCCACAAAATTACTGCAGAGATGCATCAAACCTTGACCAGTGAGTTTAGTGCAAACGAAATCAAAGCAACGTTGTTCTAAATGGCACCAACAAAAGGCCCCTGGTCCTAACTATGAATGCTCTCTTTTTCCAAAAGTATTGGCTTATTGTTGGTAATAATGTAATAGATGCTATGTTGGATTTTCTTGAGTCTGGTCACATGGTACCTAGAATAAATTCTACTAATATTGTTCTCATTTCGAAAGTTAAAAGCCCTGAAAAAATGTCTGATTTTCGCCCTATTAGCCTTTGTAATGTGATATATAAAATCATCTCTAAAGTCTTAGCAAATAGACTAATACATATTTTGCCACAAATCATATCATCTACACAAAGTGCTTTCGTACCTGGAAGACTCATCACAGATAATGTTTTATTATCTTATGAGACCTTACATACTATGCATAGTAGAAAGAAAGGAAATACCGGCTCTTTTGCCTTGAAATTAGATGTTAGCAAGGCCTATGATAGGGTAGAATGGGCTTTCCTTTGTGGCATTATGACTAAATTGGGCTTTCCTGGGCATTGGATCAAGCTGGTGATGGCCTATGTTTCTTCACCATCCTTTTCTATACATATTAATGGTAAACCCTTTGGAAATATTACCCCATCTCGAGTGCTCTATCAAGGAGACCCTCTATCACCTTATTTCTATTGTGTGCAGAAGGGTTCACATCCTTATTAGCAAAAGCTGAGTCGGCGGGGAGGATTCATGGTGTTTCTATTTGTAGAAGAGCGCTAACAATATCTCACTTGCTTTTCGTTGATGATTCATTGTTGTTCTACAAAGCCTCTCAAAAGGAAGTCCAGGTGATAAATGGAATTCTACAAACTTATGTAGATGCCTCGGGTCAGTGTAATAATATGGAGAAGTCCTCAGTATTTTTCAGTAACAACACTCCAGAGGGGATGCGAGATTGGATAAAGGTGAAGTTGGCTGTAAAGGAAGTAGCAAAGTTTGAAACTTACCTGGGGCTACCGACATTGGTTGGAAGGGCAAAGTACCAAACTTTTGCCTATCTTAAAGATAGAGTGTGGAAAAAGTTGCTGGGTTGGAAAGGCAAATTGTTGTCCAAGGCCAGGAAAGAGGTGTTGATTAAGGCCGTAGCACAATCTATCCCCACATACATAATGGGTGTCTTCCAATTGCCAACAAAGCTTTGTGATGATCTTAACGCAATGTGTGCGAACTTCTGGTGGGGTTAAGTTGATAGGGAGAGGAAAATCAATTGGCAAAGGTGGAGTATCTTAACTCAAGCTAAGAAAGTTGGAGGAATGGGATTACGAGACTTGAAGGCCTTCAATCTTGCCATGCTAGCTAAACAGGGATGGAGATTATTGCAAAACCAAGGATCTTTAGTGTTCAAGTGCCTTAAAGCTCGATATTTCCCACGATGCAATTTCCTGGAAACAGTTGATTCACTGAATAGCTCATTTATTTGGAAGAGTATTATTGCTGCTCAACCAGTTTTAAAAAATGGATGCTATTGGAGGGTGGGAGATGGGACATCCGTACGGCTCATGTCGGATAGTTGGATCCCTAACCACCCCACAAAGAAAATCCTAGTCCACCCTGTTGAGGAAAAATGGGAATGGAGAGTTTCTGAACTCATGGACCCCGAATTAAGGTGCTAGAATAGAGAGCTTATCATGACAAAGTTTCATAGAGAGGATGTAGAGGCAATATTGCGGATACCACTAAGTAGAAGACAAGTAGTGGATTCGGTAATGTGGCTTCACACAACAAGGGGAATATATTTTGTGAAATTAGGATATTATATGGCAACACAAATGCTTAGGGAGGCGGATTGGGCAGAAAGTTCAAGAGGGCACAGTGGAACTAAAGTTTGGGCAAAGTTATGGAAGCTTAAGGTGCCTAATAAAATCAAAGTCTTTGGCTGGAGGGCGTGCCAAAACATCCTTCCTACGAGGGAAAATTTAGTCCATTGACGAATTATGGTGGATGATACCTGTGAACTTTGCAAGATTGCTTCGGAAATAGGGGTTCATGCTTTATAGGAGTGTGGAGTGGCAAGAGATGTATGGGCAAGCAGCTCAGTGAGGTTACAAAAACATGTTGGGGGTCAACGGGATTCAATGCAATT
This sequence comes from Quercus robur, assembly GCF_932294415.1. Classification (NCBI taxonomy): domain Eukaryota; kingdom Viridiplantae; phylum Streptophyta; class Magnoliopsida; order Fagales; family Fagaceae; genus Quercus; species Quercus robur. The sequence goes on along the minus strand of NC_065538.1, from coordinate 42,831,352 downwards.
GTTTGAAAAGTTATAGGACCGTTTGTCAAGGGAAGACTTTGAGCTATTCCTAGTCTAAGCCTAGCTCATATGGACCCAACAGAACAAGATTATCCATGGGGGAAAGCTTCAGGCACCAACCCAACTAAATAAACAAGCATCTGATCTCCTGGCAGAATTTCAGCAAGCTCAAGAGCAGCTAACTATAGTCCATAGAACCAGCACAGAGAGCAGATGGTGCCCACCACCAAATTCAAAGTTCAAACTTAACTTTGATGCAGCCATTTTCTTGGACCTTAAGTGTTCAGGTATAGGAGCTATCATTTGCAATGAAAACGGTGAAGTAATGGGAGCAATTTCTACCAAGGGTCCTCAGGTACAAGATAGCACGGAAGCTAAAGTCCTTGCATGCCGCAGAGCTCTAGAATTTTCCATTGATATTGGATTTTTTGAATTGGTGATTGAAGGAGATAGTGCACAGGTGCTGAATTCATTAATGTCCAGTGATACAAACTTGTCTTGGCTAGGCCATATCATTGTTGATATACAATGTTTGGTTGCTGGTTTACATTGGGCAGAAGTGAAATTGGTGAAAAGGGATGCAAATTGTGTAGCTCATTCTCTAGCGCGTTATGCGAAAATTATAGTTGATGATGTATTCTGGTTGGAGGACTCTCCACCACCAGCCTTGGAGGCATTGTATTTTGACTCTCTTCAGTTTCAATGAATGAAGTATTGCTACGTTTAAAAAAAAAAAGAAAAAAAAAGAAAAAAAAAAAAACATGATCTATATGTTGATGCCCACTTTGGCAGAGAGGCCCAATAGTAGGAAGAAGCCCAACAATATGGGAGAAAAAGAGTTAGTAAATTGGGAAGAAAACCATTAAGCCTGAATGACAGAAATAATGGATCATAGGCTTAGAAAATAATAAATGGGCCTCAAAGAAAACAAGTGGGTCTAAAGGAGCCCAGAGAAAAGAAGTAGTAAACCCATGAGCATTATATGAAATAGAAAGCAAGCGAGAATGGGCCAAAGAGGCCCAAAGTAATGAATTAAGTGAGTAAGGGGTTGATGGAAAGCCCATGAACCCCAAAAGTAAAGGATATGGTAATTTGGATCGGGGAAGCCATAGAGACTTAGCAAAGGCCCATGGGAATAAAATGGGCCAATGATGCCCAAGAAAAGGAAACGAGCCGAGGATGCCCGAGGAAAGGAAATGGGCCGAGGATGCCCAAAAGGATGAGATGGGCCAAGGAAGCCCAGAAGCAACAGAATGGGTCAAGGAAGCCCAAAGTAGTATGAATACTAGCCCAATGGTAATACTGGGCCATGGGAATTAAGTAAAGGGAAAGTATACAGTAGGCCTAAAAGGAGACCAGCAAGCATGAGTCATACAATAGCACAACAAGAATGACAGAATGACACGGCAGAATTGCTAGCAGAGAGGCAAAGAATGGATTGGAAAAGGAATAAGCCACAATTAAGCAAGGCCCAGCCCAGGAAGGAAGTGAGATGTAAAGAACGAAGGCTTAGAGAACCATTCACGCCACAAAAGGTCAAGAATGAGCAGTAGAATGTATAGACAATCCTTCAAGTCATGGCAAATACATGAGTAACAGACAAGCCATGGACACATATGGAAGTAGAGCACGCACAAGGCTCAGGCACCACCAAGCTGTACCCAGCCAATACAGGAAGTGGTGGGCCATGGGTCAGAAGTAAGAAAGGGTATGGTTTGGTGGTGAGGAGAAAGGGAAAGCCTATTCTAGGATTCCCGCTCAAACTTTTTTGGGGGAAATGTCTTACTAGGATGACATACCACCCAAAAGAGGGAAAGATGAGCTGGAATCACTAGGTGCATGCCATGAGAGATAGTGAGAGAGAATGCCGACCCTTATCCAGATGGAAATGCCACAGTGAGCAAGCAAACAAAATAAGACTCTTTGTCTGGTAATGGGATGTGGCACAGCCAGCATAGGTAAGTGGTGGTGGCTGAGTAGCTGAAAAGACTAGTGGGTGGTCTGGAAGGACACCTACACCCAGACAAAAGCAATTAAGGGGTAAAACAGTAAAAACCCCTTCACGGCAAGCAGTATAAAAGAGCCTTCTGCCGTGTATAGGAATAACAAGTTAAACAGAACAAGAGGAGAGGAAAAAGAGTGAACATAACAACCCCCACAAGGGAACAAGAAAAAGAGAGAAAAATAGAGTAGAAAAATTAAAAAGAAAAAGGAGTTAGAAAGAAACAACAAAGAGTAGGCAAGAGTGTGATAGCAGATATGCACCAATAGGCTAATCCCTTCTCTCCTTCTAAAAGCCTACCCTTTATTAAGGAATTTGAGCATAAGTCATTTAGGCCCATTCCCTCAAAGTGGGTAATTTCCACGGTAGGATCTCCCTGTGAGGTTACCCACATTGAAGAAGTGGTTCCCTTCTTGGACTTAACTCCGTAAAACAACCAAGCACAGCAGACTAACCATTTCTTCTTTCGTTTTATTGATTAAGCATTGGTGTTATTTCCCTATTATTATTATTATCTTATTTATATTGCATTTATATTGCTGCATTGCTTTACCTTTTATTTCATTCAATATTTTTTGCTCTCCGGCTGGCAGTAAGCATACTTCCTTTTATTGTTGCTATAATATATCTGCCTGCCATAACCCTTTTCTAATAGTTTCCTCTGCCGTGGGCATGTCACCGAAGTTTTGACAAAGGGGCCTCAATTTGCGCACAAGTTGGTTTAGGGTGTGTTGCAGCCAAGCTGGTCTTGACTCTCTTACCCAGAACCTTTGGGCCTTAGCGTGGTAGGAGACAGCCCAGCCTGCAGTTGCAAAAAGGCCCACCACACTATATTGTAGGATTATATAAGACCAATATGTGCAGACAAAATATGGATATAGTAAGAGGAAATATGGTTTTTATTTTATTTTTTTATCTTCTCACTATTACATACACCATCAAATATTTGCATTATTTACTCAAAAAAATAAATATTTGCATTATATTTTCTCCTTCTTTTCGATGAAAAATACATATCCCCACTCTATTATATTCTAGGTTTGGAAAGTACTATTTTAAGAGCTTCTTATACTACAAATGGTGTAGGCTTGTAAGTATAATCAACAAGGTAGCTGGGCTATTGTATTTGTAGGGGCGGCACACAATGTTGTTAGTCTACCATACCGAAAATCCCATAGACAGCGTGTATCATCTCAATAGAGCGACATGGTCCACGCCTCAACTCTAGCACTTAAATTATACATGAATTGATTGTAATTTTGTTTATCATGTTATGAGATTATTTTAAGGTACCATCAAGGTAATATCTCTCAACTTATTATCTAATTTTATGGTGAAATCTAATTTATGTGAATTTTTATTATTCAAATGATTGTTTGAAGATTATGAAGTTTAATTTATTTATTAATTTATGTTCTTAGGAACAACAATACTTTAGAACTCAATTTTCAAAATCACAGAATACAAAAGAATTTTAAAAATAACAAATTATATTGTTTTTGTCCCTAAATCACCCCATCTAATACAAGAACAAAACTTAATCCAAGAAATAATCATTGACAAACCCAAAATTCACGTGTAATTTTGTTTCTTATTTTGAGTTTGATGTTTTGGGTGCTAAACCCACCAACCAATTTTACGAACAACACTTCAAAGTTAGAAATAAAAGTAATAAGTACAAAAATTAACAGATAAATAAAGACCATACCTTAGGGTTTCAAATTGTAGCTTAGGGTTTTAGACTATAGCTTAAGGTTTGAGAGATCAATTTCAAATTATGAAAAACTGAGAGAGGAGGAGAAAGGGATGAGACCATCAGAGAGAGATCAGATGGAGAGTATGTTAGGGATATTGAGAGAGTATTAGGCAAGAGCGAGAGGGATTTTGTAGTTGTGAAGAGAGTTGGTAGATCACTGGAGAGTAAGGAATTTTGAGAGGGGTGAATGAGAACTGAGAAGAGAGATGGGAATAGTGAAGAGTCTGAGAATAGGGAGGAGAGAGAGTTAGAAACATAAATTGAGAGAAAAGAGGAGAGTTTTCTTTCTTAAACTTTATTTCATGGGAACTCGATTTCCATAAAATCAAGTCCACAAAAAACTTTTTTTTCACAGAACTTGACTTTAAGAAAGTTGAGTTCCACTAGACAATTTTAATTAAAAAATGCCACATTAGCCATTGCCATAGTAGTAAAAGTTGCATCAAACTCGACTTTAGTAAAGTAAACATGCAAGCAGAACTCGATTTTATTTTTTCAAACCTAGGGTTGTTTGGATACACATTTCAAGAAAATGGCTAAATGACCATTTTGCCCCTCTTTAGGTCAAGATACCAAAAATTTTCTTTTCGTATAGGCAAGATTCAAATCAAGCTTAAGATACCAATGGAAGAACCCTAGTTATTACTACTATTTGATTATGGATATAAGGTGTCTAAAAAAAAAAAAAAGCATGAATAGTTCCAATATTTCACAATTTTTGGAGAAAAGGCTGATCTTTGAGGTTTTCAAAATCGGCCTTAAATTTTTTAAATTAGAATACTTTCAACAACCTCACAACAGTTCTCTCTCTCTCTCTCTCTCTCTTTGTTGGTTTGTTTGTGTAGGTGTGTTTGTGTTGGATTGTCTTTGTGAGTGTGTTTGTGTGTAACAAAGGAAAAAGAAGATGAGGGAGAAGAGAAGTCTATGATCGTTTTACAGAGGGGAGGAGAGAGAAAAAAAGGAGCAGAATTGTAAAATTAATAAAACAATAGAATACATAGCTCAAGTAAACATGTAAATACATGGTTACGGTTACAAATGTGTAAATATACACATTTATAAATGAACTAATATGGGTAGTTTTGGGACTTAAATGTGTAAATTTTACACATTTTTCTATTATATATGGTTTGGTGCAGGTGCTCTACAAACTATACTAGAATTTGTCAAATAAATTTTAGGCTAAATTACAAATTAAACCTTATAACTTTGCCCAAAATTTGATTAAGTTTTGTAACTTTTGTTTCAATTATTTTAGTCCTCTAACTTTAACCGTTATTCAATATAATCCTTCTATTAAAAATGCACCGTTAGTTACCTAAAATACAAGAAAATGCATTTTGGCCTTTTTAGGGCTCATTTGATACATGTTTTTAGTTTTTAAACAACATTATATGTATTTTCACAACTTTTTCACCACATGTAATTTTAAAAAATACAAACAACGTTACTAGAATAAAGTTACCAGACGTCTCCTTAATTTTAGAAAATTAAAACTCCAAATAATTAATAAAAAAGTATTTTCTAAAAAAAAAAAAAAAAGACATCTAGCAAACTAACTTCATGCAGCAAACTAATGGCTCGTTTGGTACGTGTGTTTAAATAACAATTTTTAGTTTTTTTGGAATTACGTGTGGGTGAAAAAATATGTAAAAAAATATGTAATATTATTTAAAAATAGAAAACATGTGTTTAAAATAGTGTACCAAATAGGGCCTAAATTTTTTTATCAAAATAATTAGTAAGATTCTTCCAATGTAATAAAAACTCTCCAGTCTAGAGGTAGAGGACCTTATCTATGATCTAAGTCTAACACAGTCCGCATAGTAGAAGAAATACAGAGCTTGTTCTGGCTGATTTAAAGGATTGATCTCCAGTGGACACGTAGACAAGCAAAGAGTGCAGTACATTAGTAGAAGAAATACTGTTGCGTAAACCTATTGATGAAATCATCAGCCTTGACATCAACCTCCTCATCGTACCTTTCGAGATTTGATTGTGCAATTGGTTGAACTTGTAGAGCGAAAAGTTAAAGGACCGAGTGACTTGCGATGGAGGCTGGGGAGAGAGATCAGATTAGAGAAAGGGAGAGTGAGAATTTTTTAAAATATTTTTTATTAGTTTTTTTCGGATTTAAAAAAAAAAAATCAAGAAGCTTAAAAATACCAAAATAGCCTCAGTTGTTTGGTGATTAACAGTGAACTTTCAATGGAAGGTTCAGGTAGCTTAGTTGGTTAGAGCAAAGGACTGAAAATCCTTGTGTCAGTGATTTGAATCCACTTCTAAGTGGGCGAAGGGTCCAAAGGACAGGTAGCTGGGAGTGAGCTTTTAGGATTAGGAAGTGAGAGGAAGACTGAGGGTCACCCCTATCTTGCTGGAGGCAAATTTTCTAAAAAAAGCGGTGGATTACTCGGATTGGTTCTCGCGTCTGTGTGCCTAAAAGGATGGGCAAGTTCGATGAAAGTGTTCATCAATCAGGTGGATCTATATGCTCCGGGGGCTGAGACGAGGTGTAGCGCAGTCTGGTCAGTGCATCTGTTTTGGGTATAGAGGGTCATAGGTTCGAATCCTATCATCTTGATTCTGATCTTTTTTTTTTTTCTTTTTTTTTTTTGTCTCATCATGGGTTTAGATTTTAACCCCCTTTTCATTAAAATAGAATCCCTAATCCTTGCAAAGGGGCTCTCCTTTTTTTACAAAGGGTCGGGTTTACAGGAGGTATCCTTTTGGCGGGCATTGGGGGTTTGTTTGATATTGAGATGACTCCGGCTAACATACTACGTTGAAATAACTAGTAAAGTTAAAGAATTGAAATGATTAAAACTAAAATTATGGGATTGAAATGAATTTTGAGCAAAGTTAAAGTGTATATTTTGTAATTTAGCCTAAATTTTATTTCTTTTGCAAAAAGAGTTTTTGAGTATTATAAAACTCTCTCACGGAACCTAAGCTTAAGAGCACTAGCATCCGGGGATGCATACTAGTATTTATTTTACCATCTAAAAAGTTACTTTATCTATTATACCAACACACTTTACAATACACCTTACATCACAATTTTTATTTTTTACATCTAACCCATTAAAATAATATTAACCACACAATAAAATAATATTAAAAAAAGGGTCTATGTCTCCTCCCTCTAATTTCAGTCTCTTCACTTTTCTTAAAAAAAAAAAAAAAAGTCTTTTCCCATCTATCTCTTAGCCACCCACAGCCATTGCTGAACAACCCAATACACTGACCTACCACCATTGCCAAGCAACCTAATCACACCACCCACCACCAAAGCCACCGATTCAAACCCAAACCCAATACCCAATATACATACATAACCAGTACAAACCCCAAACTCATGGCCAAACCAAAACATACAGACACCACCACAATCATACTCGCTTCTCAAATCTCAAACCAAATACCAAACCCAAGGACAAGAAAAAAAGGAGGGAGCTTTGAGCAGAAAAATAAAGGCCAAACCAAAACATACAGACACCACCACAATCATACCTACTTCTCAAATCTCAAACCAAATACCAAACCCATGGACAAGAAAAAAAGGAGGGAGCTTTGAGCATAAAAATAAAAGAAAATAAGGCACCTTAAGCAGAAAAATAAAAGAAAATAAGGTGGTGGTTATGGTGGTCAAATTGGGTTTACGATTTGGAAAAGAGATGAGATTTTTAGATAGAGGAATCCGAGGGAGGAAGAGGGTGAGCTCAAGGTGAGCCACAGTTGTGGAGGCTTGGCAAGTGGCAAAGCAAGCTCGAGCCAAAAGCAAGCTCGAGCCAGGGGCAGAGGGACATATAGCCTTGGGGGGAGGGGGGGGGGGGGCAATTTTTGAAACCCTTATAGTATTGTATAAAAATAAATTGGGCCCCTACAAAATGTAATGATTGACCCCTCCAAATTTTTTTATAGAGGCAAGATTACTCTTAACTTAGCTTAAATCATATCATACTAAAAGAAAAGACAACCAAGTAGTCCACCTACTTGCATTACATGCCAAAAAAATTGGAGTTTTCTAAACTATTGGATAGAAGAACCCTAGTTTTAGAGTTCCAATTAGTTATAGATGTTCATCATCTTCACAGTTCATGCTCATTTTTTACTATTGTTTTGCTTTGTTTTTGAATAATGAAAACTTATGACTTTCCTTAAAAAATGTCACAAATGTTAGTCCAGTGTTAGTTTTTATGTTTTTCCCCTTTAAAATCTAGCAATGACCGCGTTTAGCTATTTAAAATTCCAATATTTAGTTAGTTTCTCAAGTGTACACCCAAACAAAACACACACTTTTACCAAAACCAAATAAAACCCTAGCCTCCAGGTGCCTTTCTTTTTATTTTTTCTAAGAATACAAATTGTTTACAATTGTGAAATGCAATGTGCATTGCTCGAATTGGTGTGTTTTTCTTTTTCATTCTTGGTCTTCAAATTTAGTATATTTATTTTTCTCATCATTATCACCACAATCATCATTTTTTTCCACAAAATTTGATCTTTTTCTCATATCACCAATTTGTTTTCCTCATAGTTATATACTCCCTCCGTCCCACTTTTTTTGTCCTCTATTCCATTTTGAGATTTTCCAAAATATTGTCATGTTTCTAAAAATAAAAGTCATTAATTTACTAATGTTCCTATTATACCCCTATTAATTTACTAATTCAATTTTTTGATAATTTTTTTTAAGGTTAGTTTTGGAAACTTATACATTTTTAAAAGGTAGACAAGACAATAAATGATGTTCCCTTAAAAAGTTTGACTTTTCAAACTGGACAAAAAAAGTGGAGCAGAGAGAGTATTTTTTTTCTCACATTATCATCATAGTTATAGTTATATTTCAATAATAAAATATGGTTATTGGTTATGAGTTATGACTAACCTATAAATACATGATTTGGCCCCCCCAAGTGAAAAATCCTGGCTACGCCCCTGGCTTGAGCCTTGGTGGTTTGTGAGGTTCGACCCGTAGAGAATAGAGAGTTTGAGAGAGAGAGAGCAATAGATAGTAAGAGATGCATAGATTTTTTATTTAAGGAGAGAGATGAATAAAATAATGAAAAATAAGTTTACATCCTATGTACAGTAGGTTTTATAAGAGTATAAGCATTGGTGGTGCCAAGAATTTAGCAATTTGGTACTACAAAAGTTACTTTATCTATTTTACCACTTCACTTTAGAAAACACCCAACATCATCAGTAGTTTTATTTTAGCATTCAACATAATAAAATAATATATCTACTACAACAAACAACAACCACCACCACCAATACAATAAAATAATATATCTTTTAATAAAATATTGTTTTTTTTTACCATCTTAGCTATAGTGCATAGCCATTTTTGGTTGTGCATTGTAGCTCAACAGCCAAAAAATATGGCTTTTGCTTCATTGATGCAGCACACTTTTGTTAGAGCATTAGCATTTGGGGATACAAAAAAAAAAAAAAAAAAAATTTACATCCTTAAACACTGCTTTATCTATTTTACTAACTCATTTTACAACTCACCATACATCCCAATTTTTATTTTTACATATAACTCAATAAAATAATATAAATTACTTAATAAAATAATAAAAAAATATTATATAATGCAAGAAGAGAGAGAGAGAGAGAGAGCGTGAGTGATTAAAATATTATATTTTTGTTTACAACCCCATGAACAGTAAGAGCACTAGCATCTGAGGATGTATCTCAGTCTTTATTTTACATCCTCAAACACCACTTTATCTATTTTACTAACTCATTTTACAACTTACCCTTCATACCTGTTCTTATTTTTACATGCAACCTAATAAAATAATATAAACTATAAAACAAATACTATATAAAAAAAAAAAACTATTGATTTCTTTGTCATCTCTTCATTTCTCCTCAACAACCAAACTCACACTCAAACACCAACACTACCGAACCAACCACCTAGATACATCAAACCAACAAACAACAACAACACCACCACCACCATCACCTCTGAAACAACATTGAAACACCAAAACAAACCCCAAACCCATCATTGGAACACCAAACTGAAATCCTAAATCCAAACCCAACCAAATCTGAACCCATAGAACAAATCACAGCCAAAATATCCATCACCTGCAATCAATCTCCACATTGATTCAACCCAAGCCAAAATACCCATCGCCTGCAACCAATATCCACACCAATTCAACCGATTCAACCCGAGCCAAAATACCCATTGCCTGCAGCCGATACAACCCAAGCCCTAACCAATTCAACCCAAGCCCTAACCGATTCAAGCCACGGCTCTACCATTCTCCACAACGACCACCATCGGAATTGAAACCCACATGACTGAAGAGGGAGAGACCACTAAAACCCAAACCCGATCTCAAACTCGATCTCCACCATGACCCATGACCAAACTTGATCTCCATTGTGACCCAAACTCGATCTCCACTGTAAAACCTAACCAACACCCAAATGACCACCACTGAAACCCACCATCAATCCGAACTCAACAACCACTGAAACAACCCACCACTTTAAACCCAATTACCACTAATTCAACCCAACCAAAAACAACCGAGAAAGAGACAGAGAAGAGAAGAGAGAAAAAAAAAATCAAATATAGAGAGAAAAGGGAGAGACAGAGAAAGAGAGAGAGATAGACAAAGAAGAATGGAGATAAAAAAAGAGGGAGAATCAAAGAAGAGAGAAAAGAGGGAGAGAGAGAATAAAATATTAGATTTAAAGTTTACAACCTGTGAACAGTGGGTTGTATATGTAGAAACTTATTGTTTAGGGATGGTATAATTTTTTACATATAGCAAACCAGATAGAGCATGTTTTTTTTTTGAGGTTTTGGTTGTAAAATAGCAATTGAGGGGGTGTTTACACCTCCCAATGCTAGTGCTCTAAGAGCTCTAGCATTAGGAGTGTAAGAACCCCTCGGTTGCTATTTTAGCAACCCATAAGGCAGAAAGAAGCTACATCTGGGATGGGTTTTCATTTTTATTTTTTACCATACATGAACATTTGGTTCTTATATATGAGAACCAACTGTAGCTTAGGATGAAAAAAAATATTATTATTTTATTAGCAAATATCTTATGGTGTTTAGAGGGAGGGGAGATTTGTAATATTTTAGGGTGTAGTTATATTATTTTATTGTGTTGGTTTATATTATGTTATTGTGTTGTATGTAAAAATAGAAACTAGGATGTTAGGTGAGTTATAAAATGAGATGGTTAGATAAAATAGGTTTTTACGGTGTAAAATAGAGATTGGTATGCATCCCTGGATGCTAGTGCTCTAAGGTTGCATATATGCAACCTTATTGTAATAATGATGGAAAACGTTTTGGGTTTGCATACCCGAATGGAGCATGGTTTTAAGGTTTTAGGAGGGAAAATAGCAACTGGGGGGTTTTTATACCCCCAATGCTAATGCTCTTATTTTTAGTTGCTAAATTTAGCATTTTATCTATTTGCCTCCACCAATACTAATGCTCTTATAAGAACTGACTATTCATAGTTGGTATATCTTTTAAGAATCCACCTTGGGATGTGTGGTGTATTTGAGGCTGTGAGTTGCTAAAATAGCAATTGGGGAGTTTTTACACCTCCAATGCTAGTGCTCTAATGAAGTTGGTAGACCTACTCAAAATAATCAAATTAGCCAAATAGCCCATAATCCTTCTAGGAATCTCAGATGAACCCCTAAAAACACCAAAAAAGAAACATAGTGTAGCATTACAGGCGGAGAGAAAGAGAGTTGTGTAACTCAACATTGTGATATGGACTTCCATAAAATAGTCCCAAATACCAGAGTAGTAGCGACTAGTAGTAGTAAGAGAGAGAGATGTTATACTCACGATTACTTTTGTTTTATCCGAACCCGACTTGTTTGCCAGGATTAATTCTTTGATAGCCCATAAAAAGTAGGGTTGTAAATGAACCAAGCTGTTCATAAACAATTTGGACTTGACTCGATAAAAAGCTTGTTCATGTTTGTTTGTTTATTAATAAGCCAAGCTTGAGCCTTAGTTTTATACTTGTTTAGTAAATAAGCCGAGCCCAAGCAAAAATATTTGTTCTTAAACAAGCTTGTGAGCTATAAAGCTCGATACAAAACAATTCGAGTATAGACTCATTTATAGGCTTGATATGTGTTTTCTAAATAAACTCATTATACATATCTTAATAATAACATGTCTCATATTGGACCACTACCCTTTACCTTATTTTTTCACTTCTCTCTAAACTGATCAAGCACTTGTTTAGACTTTCATTATAAATATATATGTGTGTATATATATATATATATATATATATATATATATATATATATATATATATTAAATTTATAAGTGGGCCACATATGGTCCTTCCTTATCCACCATCTAATGTAAAATTATGAAACTTGTTAATCCTTTCCTATTCACAGTGATTACAAAAAAAGTCGTTTTCAAGTTCTTTTCCATCTAATGTGGATGTAAAAATTATATTTTAAACAATTGATGAAGCTATAGACAATGAAAGATGAATGGATGGATTTAATTTTGTAAAGTTGTAGTTTGAACAATGGCTAATTATAGGTGGGACTATAAGCATGATAAAATGAGTATGCTATCCTCTTATTTTTGTTTATTTGATTTTGGGAGATTTAAACATTTGATAATGTAATTTTGTTGGATCTCAAGCTCAAAAGCTTGATCTAAGCTCAAGTTTGAGCTTGATATTAAGTTCAAGTTTGGCTTGACTAATGAACCAAGCCAAGCCAAGCCAAGCTCAAACTTTTTGGCTTTCCCACGAGCTCAAACTCAAACAATATTTTAGGCTTGTCTCAAGCTTAAGCCAAACTTGAGTTTTTGTATTTTACTGACGAGCCAAATTTGAACATGTACTACTCGACAAAACTCAACTCGTTTTTAACCCTAAATAAAAAGTAAAAGCTCTGGTGCTAGAATTTTGCAAAAACAGTCTTTATTTAAAGCTTATAAAACTCTTTGAGAGAACCTAAGCTTAATGAAGTTAGTAGAACCACCTGAAATAAATCAAATTAGGCAATAGCCCATAATCCTTCTAAGAATCTCAGACGAACCCCTAAAAACCCACGTAATAAAAAACATAGTAGCATCAGAGGTGGAGAGAGAGATTTGTGTCGAGTGACATTGTGACATGGAATTCCATATAATAGTCCCAGTCAGTCCCATAGTTAGTGACTATTAGTAACTGAAAGTTTAGAGAGAGAGAGAGAGAGAGAGAGAGAGAGAGATGGCGGAGAGTTCCAGTTACAAGGAATATGTGGCAGGCTTAGTCGCCGGTGTGGCCACTGTCATCACGGGTCACCCTTTCGACACAGTTAAGGTAACTCTTATTATACAAATTATAAGCACATGTATGATGTATCTATTCAATCCCATGTTTCACTTTTAAAGATCCCATTGTTTTGTAATTTTAATGCATTTTTCTTTTCTGGGTGTCTAATTTTTCTGTAGAAGAAGTCGAATTGTGAGGAGTTTGAGTGAGTTTTGAGCCCAAGATTTTAATTTGGGAAAATCTTGTTTCTTTGTCTTTGTCTTTTTATTTTTATTTTTACAATTAATCAAACGAAAATTTAGATAGTGGAAGTTAACCTTACCTACAGATTGGATTCAGGATGGTATTAGTTTGTTTTGTGTTGGGTATGCACGTGTGAGTGAAGTTCCATGTTGAATAGTAACGACAAGAGTGAGTGGTTGATATAAACATAGTTGGGCCAAACGCATAGGCGTAAGCTTTTGGGTTAAGTGGTATGTCTATATGTTATATTAACTACTCAATTGGAGTACCCCGAAGTTGTTCTCTCCCCAAAAGTTTGAATTATATATCTTTTTAATTGCACATGTTAAAAAGGATCAGTTTGAAAATCTTGTTTCTTTGACTTTGTTTTATTTTGTTTACGATTAATTAAATGGAATTCAGGTGAACCATACCTATAGAGGTGGGAGTTAGGTTGGTATCAGTTTGATTATTTTTGCTTAATGTATTGTTAAAAATGAGCTGTTTAAAAATTGGAAGAAGCAAAAGTTGACAATGAATCTTCATGAACAAGGAATCCTCTCTAGAATATAGAAATGACATGGATTGCAGTTTTACCAATATATTATATGCTATGACAGTAATTCTGATTATGTTTATTCTACCCATATTAGGCAATTTCATGTATTGCTGTGAATTGCTGGAAACATAAAAGTTGGAAAATTTGAATACTACAGAATTCAAAGTGCTGTCACCCAAGCAAGTCCTAGCTACATTTCCACAATGCCCCAAAAGGGCTAGACAAGTTATGATTAGAGCTCCTTGTGGGGCTCAGCACATGCCTGCACAACACTCTTATATAATTCATCCAATCAAATTCACACAATTTGGGGTATCACATTAAGTTTTGTAATTAATAAGACAAGAGAGAGGAAGTCTATGTATGGATTTTGTATTCTATTAAGTGTCAAGAATTGAGCTTCCTGTAGCTTTATTAAAAGCTTTGGCAGTGCTTTGCTTCCCACTTCAAAGGGAGTTTTCATCCTGCATAGGAACTTGCAAAAACTAGAGTTACTACTTTTTTGTTTTTGGATAAGTGTGATAATAAGGGGTACTATACTACTCAAATGGACCACAAATATAAAGAGTTTGAATGCATGTATAAGGTGCGCAACGTGATTGCGAAGTAGTATAAATACAAAATTTCTTCATTGTCATGCAAACTATTAATTAAGACATCCTTTCTTCACCACAATGCATCAGAATCAGTAAATATTTTCCTGCTCAACAACATAATGGTATCCAGAAATACTTTTCTTCTTATGAAAAATTGGTCAAGTGAATATCATATAGCGGCATTCTTGTGATCTACATTTTGTTTCAGCTGTCTTTTGGACAATTTTACCACAGTCAGGTTTCACTCTTTTGGTAAAGTAAAAGTTTCCCTTTATATGATTATTGATGAAATCAGCACATTATGGGCCTTTCTTGAAAGATGATCATTTGGGACTTGAAAATGATTGAATTTATTTAATCTGTTTGTATAGGTTTTTTTTTGTTCCAATAAAATTGCGTTCTTAAGCTTCACTTGTTTGTGTAATTCACATATTAGGTGAAGCTGCAAAAGCACAATACTGAAGCACATGGGGTTACATACAGGAGTGGTTGGCATTGCACTACAAGAATACTGAAGACTGAAGGAGTATGGTTGTCGAATTTTTTCATTTTTGAGAGACAAGATTATCTCTTTTATTTTCTTTACCAATATTGAAGTATAATTTCATTAAATGGGGGGGGGGGATGAGGCTTCAGTACACAGGGAGTATACTATGGAGCTCTCAAACAAAGACAAAAATAAAGAAAAAAGAGTCAATAGAGAAACATGCTATCTAGAAAAGACAGCAAATCAGAACCACAGTCCAGGGAAGGAGAGAGAGCCTGGTTCCATGCATGTTAGGTGTCCATTAATTGTGATTTAAGCTGGGCTATAGAAGAATCTTTATTTTCAAAAACATGAGAATTCCTTTCTCTCCAAACAGTTCATATCAAATAAGAACCTATCCTTCTTAACTGGAAGCCCAGCCCAACATAGCAGTAAATCTGGGTGGCACCACCCAATTCCCACTCAGAAGACACCACATAAAACTCCATAGCTCTCTAGCCACCCAACAATGTAGAAATAATTGATTGATTGTCTCCCCATCCTACTTACACATGGCACACCAATCAGGAAGAACAATTCCCCATCACATTAAATTATCTGCTGTTATGAGCTTGCCTTTCACTATTACCCACATAAAGAAACCAACCTAGGGCTGAAATTTTGCTCTCCAAATAACTCGCTAGGGGAAGGAGGAATCCCCACTTATTTGCAAAGCACGGTCATAAGTGCCAACTTCAAATTTCCGAGCCTTAAACAAACTCCAAGTCATCCAATCCTCCTGATGTTGGAGTACAAATCATCCAAAAATGAATCCAAAGATTCTAATTCCCAATCATATGTAGCTCAAATAAAAATTGAGTATCAATGAAGGATACTGCCTGACATAGTCAAATAATCAGCCACCATTGCCTTTTTATCTCTAGTAATTTGAAAATTTTTCAGATAGCAATCCCTAAAAAACTCATCAGCCCATCAACAATCATGCCAAAAACTGAATTCTATCCCTGTTCCTACCTCATAGTTTACAAAATTTGTAAACGTGGCCCATCCCTTATATGTTTCCAAAGATTCACATCATAGGTCCCTCCCACAGGAGCTGTGCACCAACCATCCTGTGAAAGCCCATACTTAGTGGGAATTCTCACGCCATAGAAAATCTGTCTCCAATCCAAAACACTAAAGCCATTTCCCTAACAAGGTTTGATTGAAAACCATGAAACGTCTAATCCCTAAACCCCTGTCCTGAATAGATAACGTCATGAGTCCCAATTCACAAGGCGGAATTTAAACTCACCCGCCAAACCACCTCATAAGAAATCCCTCTAAAATTTTCTCCATACAGTAACCATGCTAACTAGGAGAGGGAACAAGGACATACAGTATGTAGTGAGATTTGAAAACGTACTTTTAGTTAGAGTAAGCCTTCCCCCTTTAGAGAGATTAATCTTTTTACATCATGCTAACCGCTTCTCCATTCATTCAAGAATGCCATCTCAAATAGGTATTGCTTTGAATTGAGCTCTTAGGGGCAAACCCAAATATTTCGAAAGTAAGGTCTGCATTTTACACCCAAGGATATCTGCTAGTGCTCCCATATTTGCAACCTCTCCCATCATTTTGGATTTACCCAGATTTATCTTCAACACTGAGTCTGCTTTGAAAAGAAAAAGAGTAAAGCGAAGATACCGCAATTTTTCTGGCCTTGCACAACACATAATGAGGGTATCATCTGTGAAAAGCGAGTGTAAAATCTTCATAACATAGGTGTTTGCCTTTATTGGAAACCTTGACAAGAAACCCCCTTCCTCCGCCCTGAAAAACATTCTACCTAGAGCTTCCATCACAAAAACAAAAAGGAGTGGAGGTAAAGGATCCCCATCATTGTAAACCCCTAGTGCTTGCAAAGAAGACACTTTGAGTCCCATTCACAAGCACCAAAAAATGGATTGTAGAAATACAAGGAAAAAATCTACTTCAACCCTCATTCACCAAAACCACATCTCAGTATATACAGTGGGAAGTCCCAATTCATATGATCATAAGCTTTTTTTAAGTCAAGTTTGTAGACCCCAGAAAGTCTTTCCCATAACCTACTCTTCAAGCAATTCTCTGCAGTCAAGATAAAGTCTAGGATTTATCTCCCATGAATAAAAGCATTTTGTGTACTAGATATCAACTCTCCCATTACATTCATCAAACTGTTTGCAAGGACCTTAGCTAGAATTTTGTACACACTTCCGATGAGACTGATGGGTCTAAAATCCTCGACATTCATGGCCCCTACTTTTTTTTGTAGGAATAAGGGCTATAAATGTAGCATGCCGACTTTTCTTAAAACCACCACTTGCTTGGAAGTATTTGAAAAAAAGTTAAAATTTCATCCTTCACCACACTCCAGCGAGCCTGGAAAAAAGCCATTGTATAGCCGTTCGGACGTAGTGCCTTGTCCCCATTCAGACTTGTAAGGGCCTGGAAAATCTAAACCTCTTTAGAGGTTGCTCTAATTGAGTAGCTGATGCTAGATCTAGAGCACTAAAAGGTGAGCCATCCAATTGCAGCCTCCAAGTAGTCGACTTTGTGTGTAGCCCATTATAGTCCTCTACTATTTTTACCCTAAGCCTCCCCTGATTGTCAGTTATATTCCCCTCCACTTGAAATTGATCAATATGATTGTATCGTCTATGTGAATTGGCAACTGATGAAAAACTTTAGTATTGCGGTCACCTTCCTTTATCCAATTGCTCGTGATTTTTGGTCTCTAACTAATTTCTTCCATCAGAATGACTTTTTCTAGCTCTGCCTTAGAAGAATGAGTAAATACACAACAATTTTTACCATAGTTGAATTGGTAGGTTTTTATGGTTTTTATTGGTTCTCATTTGGGCCTACCACTAACATGACTTTATCATTTACCATAAACAACTTGCCACCTTGGTAAATGTGAAATATTTTTGAAAATCTTTGTGTCTCTAGAGTTATTGTAGCAGAATCTCTAACACTTCTCTCCTTTGTTGATTGCAGTCTGCCCTCCATATGACTGACCTACTAATAACTTCCATAAACACCTCCTTATAACCACTTAAATAGATCTTGCTTTAGCAATTTAAGCTTCTTAACTAAAATAAAACAGGGGCCTCTTCGTTATCTTGCCTGGACAGATTTCTGGTCTCTTTGGATTGGGAGGAGCATTTTAGTAATGTTTATCGTCTATATTATTGTTTGATCATTCCCCTATTATTTTGGATGGAGTTGGTATTAGAAGAGGCAAGAAGGCTTTTAGATTCGAAAATTTGTGGACCTTGTTATCATGACAATAATGGTCCTTGCCTAGACAAAATTAGCCATGGTTATTATCATATGTGTAATTTAGGTTGATGAATGTGAGGTGATTTCTTTGGTGATCCATCAATTAGAGTCCAAAAAGAAGGTTAATTCAATCTTAAGTTTCCATTGCATAAAGGACCTTATTATCTTGAATGCCATTGTGTTTATATAAATATTTAACCTTATATTTGCTTTGTGATATTCAAACTTATATTTAAAACCGAATTATATAAGGATAATTCACAGATTTACTTTTGAGTACTCATTGTCCACCCCCCTCTGCCCTCTTCTCCCCAAAATTTTTTAATTTTTTCTGTCTGCGTAGTTGGTCAGGTTTCACCTATTCTAGCTGTAACCTGCCACCTTCTAAAGTTCAACTAGTAGTTTGGGTCTAACTGGCTGGTTGAACATCATAAGAATTTGCATCAAAGCCTTTGGGCAGCTAGGGGCATTTGTGTAATGTGATCTCTTGCATTATGTCGGGAAATCTGGAAGTTGAGTACTCATCTAGTCTTTAAATTGTCAACTCAATACTAACATTAAGGTAGTTGAGAGTGAAGTCATTTGCATTTAAGCATCTGCAACCTCTCTCTATATTATGAATCAATATCCAAGTCTTTGAACAATTATCTGTAGTTGTTTATGATAGTAACATCAAGAACAAATTAGTGGACTGGTTATGTTTTATGGTCTTAAATGTGATCTATATCACACAAAATTCTCTTTCCTTTCCAAGTTTATATAGCAATATTGCCTATAATAATGCATAAAACCCAACATTTTAGGCATCGTGCCATCGCCAACTTGTAAATTGTTCTGAAATGACAATGTAGGATGTCTTTGCCCCCATCCCCTGCCTTTATTTAGAGAAAGGAGAAAAGTGGGGGTGGGGGTGGTTGTATGATTTGAATTTTCCACATTTTTTTTCCTACTTGAGAAACTAAGTGAAGTTTGTCTCTGACAGTTTAGAGGACTTTATAGAGGGGCAACACCATCTTTTGTTGGGGTGGCTTTTGAGAGTTCTCTTCTTTTTGGTGTTTATTCCCAAACAAAGCAGTCACTGCAGGTTTGTCTTTAATTTAGTCGGCTGAAATTATATTATTTGTGAAACAGTCACTATTAACTGATTTTGTGGATATAGTTCTTCTGAACGGTCTTGCATCTTTTATATAATTACTGAACAATTGTTAAATTTTTCATTTTTTCTCTTATCATGAAGGGAGGTGTACAAAGTAGTTGCCCACAGCCCCAAGTGATTATTCCTTCTGCAGCTTTTGGGGGAGCTCTCATCAGTTTTGTGTTATGTCCATCAGAGCTGGTGAAGGTAAAGTGAATGGGAGGGTTTTTTTGTTGCAAGATTGTTTTCCATATTTGCTCTGTTGCTTCTGATGGTACCTTGTAACAATGAGCTTTTCAGTGTAGGATGCAAGTTCAAGGTGCTGACTCTTTGGTTCCAAAGTCAAGTAGATACAGTGGTCCCCTTGATTGTGCCCTTAAAACTGTAAAAACTGAAGGGGTGAGAAAATCATCTGCATTTAGCATCATTATGAATGTTTTGTTTTTAATCTGACATAACACCTTTCAGGTTACAGGCATTTTTCGTGGAGGTTTTACAACATTGCTAAGAGAATCTAGTGGCAATGCAGTCTTTTTTAGTATTTATGAGTATGTTCGTTATTACATGCATTCACAACTAAAAGCTGCTTCATCTGAAAACAGCCACTTGATTGACGCGGGAATTGGGATTTTGAGTGGTGGCCTTGGTGGTGTAGCTGTAAGCCTCTTGACAACTTCAGCATGTTTCTTATTAAAGTGTTATGTTTCACATATTTCAGTCTCTGATTCCACTAATTACCCATCATATTGTAAAAAACTTTTCCTGCCATTCTTTTAGTTTTGGTCTGCTGTTTTGCCCCTTGATGTGGCAAAAACCATAATACAGACTTCCCCAGATAAAAGCTCTTCAAGAAATCCGTTTCAAATCTTGAGCTCGGTAAGTCATCTCGATTGCCTCCATTTCATGACTGTCATTAATGGCAGCCTTCTTCTATTATATCTGTTTACGAAATGGAAGAAAAGTAGATGGAAAAGCATTTTCTTGTTCCTTTTTTGGGTTCTTAGAAGAGAGGGAAGCTGAATGGGTCTTCTGTTGTAGATTTACAGGAGGGCTGGACTTAAAGGATGCTATACAGGTCTGGGTCCCACCATTGTTCGGGCATTTCCGGCCAATGCAGCAGCAATTGTTACCTGGGAGCTAGCAATGAAACTTTTAGGGATCAAGCATGAGTGAGGATGATGATATGTTCAATACCAAATGCTTTAATTCTCTTCCCATTCCTATAACACATCCACTCATGGCTGCTTGGCAACATTTCAGATCCAAAATTCCTGAGAGGCTTGACCCTGGGACTGATGATATTGGATATAAAAGCTTCACTTGATTTTTTTGAAAGGGAGCTTCAGCATCATTTGATTTTTTAGTTGATTCTTTGTGTGGTTCGACTGACAAATGGGAACTGTTTGGAATTACTGAGATTTTTCTTGTCAGAGCCTCTTTTGCTTGGCCTTTTTTCTTTTAAAGATGTAGGATGGATTGCGAGATACTATTAGACCGGTTGAAGATGTGGCTCAAGCATGTTCAGTTTGAGTTAGGTGAGCTTGGTCATTGAAAAAAACATTCATGAGAGTGATTGTAACTTGTATTCCTGATTGGTGGGTTTTCTCTTTTTTTTTTGGAAGTGCTGGACAATCAGTACTAAGAAAATAAAAGTTTTATTTTATTTACTAGTGTGATGACCTCTCAAATTGAAAATTTCCAAATAATGCAGCAAAATATAGGTTGCAGCTAGCCTGTTTCTTGTGCTCTGGGATGGAGTGGTTTCTGGATTAGACTGATTATCCATTATATTTTGAACAAATAACCTGGTGATTGCAAAAAAGCTAGAAGCATTGAAACTTCATTTATTTTAGGGTGCCGTACCTGTGTTGTAGCCATGTCATAATGATATCGTACTAGTTGTTTCAAGTTATAATTTTTCAGAAATTGTTCGTGTTACCATATTATACCCGTAAGCGTATCCAGGCCCATACTCCCAAGCAAAAAAGTTGCTTGCTCCCTTCTTGTTGAGGGCCCAGTGATTGACAAATATATTTTTGTCCGTTCATATGATAAAATTTCCTTGTGACTATTATTATTTATTTATTTATTATTATTATTTTGAATGGCAAACCTGTAGCTTTTAAGTTATTTGAATACATTCCTATTTTTTATGATAGGAATTAAATTATGAATTGGTTGCCTGTCATTACTATCTAATGTCAGAAGATTATTAGTTGAGTGGCAGATCCATGCATCTTGAAGCATAGAAAAAAACATAAGGCAAAAATCCAAATTATACAATTGAAGTGTGGGTGAACTGTCATTTTTATATTTGAACTTTACCATTTATCATTTTAGTCCTTGAACTTTTGGCGTACTAGTTAAATTGGCATTTTCGTTTATAAAACTGTCATGAAGTCCAATAAAATTTTGGCACATTACATATTGTGATTGCTTTTTTATAGATGGAAAGTCACTTTCTAATTTTCTTTTCACCTCAACATTAAGGACGACACACATGCTGCATGTGTTTCGGTCATATCATTCATGACATTAAGACTAGTTTTCTTTGAATTCCTTCTCCTGCTATTCATTCAACCACTTGAAAAGGATTGGCAACAGAGCACCACATGTATTAGCCAAGGAAGCAAAGCTCTTGGGGCTAACTCAGATTTGGAAGGGTGTCACCCCCCCTCCCATCCAGCAGATTATTAGAGAGGATATGTTGTAGGCTTAAATGACTGTATTTTCTTGTTTCCCTTGCTCTGTTTTACCTCGTTTTCAAGTTGGAATGGTATTCTTCCAAGTTTCTCATCAAAAAAGAAAAGAAAAGAAACAACTATTATGCATGTGTTTTGGGTCACATGATGGACATGCAGTCAATTTCAGTTCAAATATAACCGAAGGAAGTCTAACAAAAGGGTTTAATGCATAATTTTAAATACCACAACTCCACAAGGGTTTTGTATCGTAATGGGTGTGTTTGATAATGATCAATACCACATGGGGGCATATTATCAAAACCCTTATTTGCAAAACACATAAAACAAGCTAAACACAATATTAAACATATAAATAAATAAATAAGAAATCTTAAGAAGAATATTTCAATATTAGCAAGCTTCCTACCTAGAGGAGTTCCCTAAACACTTCCACAAGAAGCTAAAAGATGTTTGGTTTGGGCATCACTCAAAATTTATATCCCATATCTCATAACTTAAACTCAATTTCATATCTCTCACTCTACTTTTTCCTTCACTCGAAAAAATATTTGTTTGATTTCATATCTTGGGTGCATATCTCATGTCTCAAACTCAAATTTGTGCATAAAGTGGTGGAGCCCATGTACTATGGGTGTAGAGTGAATCCGTGGTGTGAAAAAGTAAAGAGTAAAGAGAAGGGAGTAGTGGTCACACACTCCACTGAAGTAACAAGACACTGACGTGGGCCCCACTAAGTTTCATTTATTTGCCAAACTGTCATTCACTTTTAACTCAAAATTTGGAAATATCCAAAATTTGTTTTCAGTTTGAGTAACTCAAACTCAAAATGTTGAGTTTTGAGTTATATATGGAAACTTAACTCAAAAACTCATCCAAACAATCAAGTTTTCAGTGGGGCTCACATTTTTTGAGTTTTGAGGTTATGAAAACAGAGTTACAAAGTTATATAACTCAGTTTTCATCAATCCAAACACCTATCTAAAACTGAATTTTATGCCATCTACAATTTGTTTCTAGGCACACATGATAGAGATGTGCCATCCATGCTAACTTTAGAACAATGTCAGAAAAACTATTCCCTTTAAAACGATTAACAGTTTAATTTAGTTTGGTATTCTAATCAATTGGTTTTCTAGATATACAGAAAAGTCTTCACAACCTTGCTAAAATTCGATTGAAAACAACAACCAAAATACAATTTGTATTACATACGAAAAATTATTTTTTAATTATAAAATAATTAGATCTGCTCTAAATAAACAAGCTTGGGATTTGGGATCCCAAACCAGTTTATGGTCATGGGATCCTTTAATTTCTATCAAACAGATGAGATGATTTCTATATTCATGTATCTCTTTGAAAAAGAGATAAATCAAATCACATTAATTATATCCTTATTACAGCTGTCTGTTCTTTGAAGACAAATAATTGTGAATAGTTCAATGGGTTATAATTATAAAACCATGTTTTGGGATAAATTTAGGGAATCAAATTAGTGTCCAACAATCTACCTTAGGAAGAAGAACACACCTCTATTAGCATATTTTGGATGTGTTTGTAAAAAGGAGAGGTGACAAATATTTAACCTAAAAGGGACTAGAACAGCCATCAGACTTTACTTTTTACTTACGCAATCATTTAAGGCTTCCCATCTCTTGAGGGAAAACTTTCAAATCAAGCAAGTGGATCCCAAGTGGTGAGTGATCATTTTGTGACAAGAAATTCATTTAAAATGGAACAACTTTAGGGGGGAAAAACGTTAAAGGAAAGTCCATATATATGAGCAATGTAGACTTTTATATATATATAACAATGAGTCAAATACCACTTAGCCACAATTGGATGGTACATGCCAAAATGCTTTTAGGCATAATTATTTTAATGTTTTAGATAAATTAAAGAGCAATAGTGCATAATGAAAAGCCAATTAAGGATTGACAGAAGAGAGAGAGCATGCATCCGCGTAGATTTTTTTTTTTTGACCGATAGATCTTAAAATGATCGGAAGGAATTTTAAGGGAGAAATCTAAATTCTCCCACTTTGTAAGTCTTCCTCCAATTACTAATCCTTATCAATGCGAGCCTTCTCTATGAAATTCAGATGAGCTTTTCCGACGCCTCTCATTATGTCCAGCTAGACGTCTACGACAACTCCTTTTAGATTCATCAAACGCTGTTAGCTGATGGAACCTGTAAAGCACCATTTCAAATAAATGCTCGTGAAGAAAGAAATTGAGGAAAACGAACATAGTCCATTTTCTTTTTCTTCCTTATTAGGTATTTTTTTTCTAGATTTTCCTCTGTTTATTTATTATTTTATTGGTTAATTTCTTTTTCTCCCTTTAGTAATGAGTAACAGTTTAACACGAACTTCATGGGAAAAAAACTAAGAAGCAAACCTAGCTAGAGAAAGTAGGATGTCTAGTGGCCTATCTACGCTTTTTGTTTCTTGATAATTCGATAATTACAAATAAAAATATGAGATTTAAGGCCCGTTTGGTAAGAGATTTCTAGTAACATTGTTTGTATTTTTTGGAAATACTTGTAAATGAAAAAGTGTGTGAAAATACGTATATTGTTGTTTAAACACCGAAAACTGTTGTTTAAACAATGGTAACAAACAGACCCTTAAACTCTAGACTTCAATGTTGGAAATACTATGCCAGTTGAATTAACTTACAAGGCTCTTATATGTTCTAGGAAATAAGAAAAAGTACTACTTTCAAGTAATGTACTATAAAGTCTAAAGTCTGAATGCACTTACACAAGCACATCCAAAGACTAAAGACTTTACAAAGGGGACAGGGTTAGAAATTAAGAACTACAAGAGAAAAACCAAAAGAATGGATCCAATTCTACGATAGAAATCACATCAAATAGCATGTGCAAGCGTATCACTCAAGGTACTATAAGAACAATTAATCATGTCCTGATCATCCTAAAATTCACAAGGATTGCATCAACATGGCCTGATGGCCGTCCTATTCTCTTAACATTTGAAAGCACTCTCTTATTGTAGGAGTCATGGACTTCAAATGGGACTCTTGCTTACAAATTACAGAAGTTGAGAAGGCAAGGTAATAAGACTTAGTTCATAAGACAATTATCAACATTGACAGAAGATACGTTTTTAGTACCTGAATAGTGTTATGGGAAGAATTCTTCACTACTATATGAATCGTAGGAAGAAGATTTCTTCATCCCTATTCCAAAGTTCATTGTGCAAAACTATTCTATCATTTAGAAAACGGGAGAAGTAGATTTATTCAATTCTATTTGAAGGGAGTAGACTTATTCAATCCTATCAAAAGCTGAGAATGGAGATTTATTCTATCATTTGGCAATTAAGGAGGGAAGATCTGTCCATATTGATAAGAAAGAGGGTACAAGATTTATTCAGACATCAGGAATAACCAAAACCAAAGATTCATTATATATCGTGCTTCCTTTGTTTCAACCCAAAATATTTTCTTGTAAAAACGTGTTTAATTAGTTATATTTCTAAAATTGGTTTTAAAAAAATGTTTGTTGTTGTTCGGTTCAATGAGATAATTAGATCTACAAGAAATGCACAGTAGATTTTCCCTAGTGATCACACACAGTACTTAGAGTTGGCGCATGAAACTTTGTGTGTGTGTGTGTGTGTTTGTGTTTGACAGATAAAAAGAGAGAGCCTTTTTTTGAGGAAAAAAATTTCTAATTCAATATTTGCATTAAAAGTGAGTTTAAAACTTTCAATCTTACTCATTGATTTACTAGTGTATGGTTCAACAACTCTAACTATTACACTAGATCTGAATCTAGGAGAAGTGAGTTTTGTTTGTCAAAAAGAAAATCGTGTAGTGTAGAAAATATTTTGTTTATTTGTTGTTGACTCTACAAAATAAATTTTTATGACAAAGATTTTCAGCTATTCTAATTAAACACTATGCACAAAACATTTTACACCTTTTTTTGGATAATTCTGTGTTAGATTTTGGAAAGTATTTTCTATTTACAAAGATTAAAAAGTGTACCAAACCCTACAAATGCAAAAGAATAAGTCTAGTAATAAAATTACTTTAAGGAATTGTGAAAATTTTGTGTTCATAATAAAATTGAATGCAAAAATATCTTTTGAAAAATATTTTAGGTTAATAAAAAAGAAGCACATGAAAGTATGAGAGAACACATTTATACACTTCAATTTGGAATAGAGGAAGATTATACAAGATTAATCAATAGAAAGTTATAGCAAAAAAATTATTCATTTTGTTCTTTAATTTATAATTAAATTTTTTTTATAAGTAGTTGCAATAGGGGTGGGGGGGGGGGGGGATTAAATCTCTTTACACTAGAAGACTTATTGAGTTATAAGACTCTTAACATTAAAAAATTGAGAATTAAACAGAGAATATTTAAATTTCATAGCAATGCTACACGAAAAAATAGACTATTTCAAATTTTTATTTTTATTTTTTATTTTATTTATTTTTTATATTTATGGGATGACACTTTACACACCAAATGCATTGGGATGGGACTCAGGTTGTGTGTGACATGTGTTTTGATAAGACAATTCTCACATAAGTGACTATGAAAATTTTGCAAGATGACTTTGTAAGAAAAGTATCTGAAATAACTCGCATAATTCTCTATGAAAATTTTGTAAAATTATTTTGTAAGAAAAGTATATACCAACAATCATTTCAGATAAGAAAAACAAGCTTTTGCACTTGACACATAAGAGTCAGAACAACCTTTCCATTGACATTGGAGAAAATAGACATACTAAAACCGTTTTAAGGCCAAAATACTCCTTGCATAAACATTGATCAATATACTCATATTCACCTTAATTTTTCAACAATGAAATAAAAAATTATAGATGTGAAAATGTAATGTAAGCTATTGATATTATGGATGTGACAAATGCATGGTTTAACCTCTGTTGTTTTCCAAGTTTGATCTCAAATCAAGAATTTCAAGATTCGAGTTCAAAAAGAGCTTTTAGGGACTGCCCTAGCCCGACACCTAGTAAAAACCCTAGAGGCTCCCCTATATAAGAAGGCCTAGGGCTTTTAAGTTGCTTCACTTCTAAGTAGAGAGATAAAGACAATTTTTCAAACTCTCTATTCTGTTTCTCTAAAATGTATTGTCATTTTCTCATGAAAAACTTTCACCTCTACTACATTCTTAAGTCCCTTTTGTGTTTCTAATGCGTCTTTGGGTTCTAGTTAATTGTGGTCTAGGGTTCTTTAGGGAGTTATGCCTAGTTGAATTTGATATTAAGAAATTTGTGAGTCTTATATACTTGCATGGTTGACAAAAGACTTATTTAGATATGTGGATTGTGCGTAACTTACAAAAGGCTCTGTAGGAGTAAATAATTTCTCGAGATTAACAACTTGTTTGATAACAACTACCTTAATCGTGTCATTAAAAGTGATAAAGTTGCTACTAACTGGGATAAGAGAAATAAAACCACGATTCATGAATTTAACATAAGTTGTTTGTTGTTGGTAAAATTTTCTCACTTTCTTTGATATCTTTGAATTGGTTGGTTATATTTTTGTTTAATTTAGATTATATGATGCTAGTCATTAGTCATTACTAACTCGATTAGTTTTAATATTCTAGTTTATTTGCTTTTTTTTTTGGGGGAGTAAAATGTCTCAAAATCCCCTGAATTTTAGAGAATTGCTTTTATATCCCTTAAACTTTTATTTTAGCCAATTTAGTACATAAATTTTAGCATTGTAACAAATAGAGTACATCAACTTTGGTATTGTAACAAATAGATCCTTAAACTTCTATGTTATTGCCATTGACTTCTTCATTTTCAATTTTAAAAGAATTATTTGTGCAAAAAGTGGTTAAATTGGTGGGGGGAAAAAATGTAAAAGGAGTCTTATTGGTACAGTATCAAAGTTTATGTACTTTGCTAAAATAAAATTTTAGAGGTTTTAGTGCAACTACTCCAAAGTTGAGTAGGTATTAGGACATTTTCTCCCTTTTTTGGTCAAGTATAAATTTTTAAAACCTTATTTCTTATTCTAGATGCAACTTAGTCTTATACTTGTACTATTGACAAAAGGTCTATTCAAATATGTGGATTGTGCACCACTTGTGATTTGTGAAAGGCACATATTTGTTGTTGGTAAGGTTTCTCTCTCTTTGTTTGATATATTTGAATTTGATGGTCATATTTTTGTTTAAGTTTATATGATGGTAGTCATTACTAACTTGGTTTATTTTTCTGTTTATTTGCCTTATTTGCTTAGGTACAACTTCTAAAGTTCCATTCTGTTCTAGACATAATTTGTTTTTATACTTCATATGTGGGTTGTGCATAACTTGCGAATCGCACGTATTTCTTGTTAGGTAATTTTTCCATATCTTGATATCTTTGAATGTGTAGGTTTTATAAGTCTGATTATATATAATGATGATATGAAGTATTATATTGGTGAGAAATTTTTTAAAAGTTTATGTTTTTCTTGTAAAAAATTGAGCATTCGATAATTGAAAAGTTGATCTACGGGATCTCAAACGAATTGGCTTATTAAAAAACAATGCTTGTTCTTTGTAAGTTCTATTTTGAAGAAGGTGAAAGTTTTTTATGGAACTTTGCCTTGATCAAAAATGAAACTCCATTAATCAAATAAGGAGGATACAAAGTTATAGATGTCATCAACCCGAGGGGGGTGATGACATCTATAACTTTGTATAGCCTTTTCTTCACCATTGCCCCCCCTCATTTGCTAAAAGCTTTTTACTAGAGAAGAGAACCTCACATGCACAAGGTACGAGCTTGTGTATGCTAACCTAAGAGGCCGTATGTGAGTTTCAAAGCTGGCCAAACTTCTTTTCTGCTAATCTTGAATGATTGAATGATATTCTATTTTGATTATTTAATGTCCTATTTAAATTTCTTGTATAATTTAGAGAAACTCCATCTTTAATCCTTCTCTAAGTATATGAGCTATGAACACTGATGGAGTTGATCTTTGGATTGGGTAACGATGGATAACTAAAAACTTCCCGTTCTCATATCCTATCCTCTAGACCCACCTTAGTGATGATGGGTTAAACCTCTGCTTATGGGGTTAAGACTTAAGAGTAAGTATAGTACTTGGCCTATAAAATTGAGAGATGAGTTCTACTCCACCCTAATTCTTGAAACCAATTGAAATACTCTCAAATCCATTGTTAGGATGATCCTAATTTGTGTGACTTAATTACTATATACTCCAAGGATGAGTCCTCCCAGAACCAAATATTACATTTGGCTTCATCATATAAAATAACATTAGTTTTTAAAGAAAAAAAGGGTGAAATTTATAGCACCGAAAAATAATAATAATATGTTGGTTCAAATAAGTCTAACAATAATATGATGGTTCAAATAAGTCTAATAAAAGGTGAAATTTATAGCACCGAAATTTTGAGAGACATTCATCCAACAGACACAATAATAATATGATGGTTCAAATAAGTCTAATTTGTCGGATTTCAAATAGTACACTGTCAGAAAGCCTAAAGGCTAAAAGTTTTAGACCATGAAATCAATTCTATATATAGAAGGCCCACTAGGCATTATTAGATACGAACATTATTAAGCTGTACGGGTTTCAACAAAATAGTCAAGAACTAGGAGTTGAAATGGGGGTTCTTGGCGTAGTTCATTTTGAAGCTTTTGTCCATACTAATTGCATGGCTTTGAGCTCATCGATCCCTATCTTTTGAGTCCTACAAGTCATGTGTACTGCGTGGATATCTTTGGTTTAGAATAGACCTAGGGTTGGGTAGGAGAAAATGATACTAATTGTGTGTAATTGTTTAGGAAAAACAGTAGTACTTCTTGTTCTCGTGTAATTTGTTAAGGAAAGTTTCATCATGTGGCATTGGTAATTGGTATTAGGCTTACTAAAAATGCTCAAATGCTGTAATTTACTTTGCTTGATATAGACACATGCATCATGCTCATATGCCATGTTGTTTTTGATACACCGGAAGATCCATAATAAATAGTATATCCAGGGCTTAATTAATTAACTTCAATTATATCTTTTTGGTTAGAATACTATATGGCAAAACAAAATATAGAAAAAGAGAGAAATTCAACTTTTATATTGTAAAAAGAAAAAAAGAATAGGAAAACTAGGGTTTCTAACCTGCTACATTGTTGGCAAAACCTTTGCTGGATTCCGGCAACGCTGACTACCGGAGCCTTGGCATGAAAGTCACACACCTTGTGGCGGCGGTGATAGTGCTTGGCATCAGTCAGATCAACATTGCAATCCTCAGCCTGGCAAGTAGGCGGCGTTGACCCTCCTCCGCCACCGGAACCTTTCTTGGTAGAGGGAGAGGGAGTCATCATTCTCTTATTTCTCTCTTCCTCTCCAGATCCTAATTCAGTATTGGTATATTCATCATCATCCTCATCTTCATCCTCATCCTCCATCTTGTACTTGAAGCTCCTCTTCTCCTCAGCTTTGCTTGTTTCCATTTGCAAACACACAACAAGACAACTAAGGAGAAATATATGGGAGCTATAGGAGCTAGCAGATAGTCAAGAGGAAGAAGACTAATAACCTTGATGATAGACAGTTGAAAAAGGAGAAGAATTAACTGTGACTGTGAGGACCACAACCTCTATTTTTCCCCTTGTCGCATAAGAATAATAGTGAAAGATAGAAAGCAAAGATTAAGATTGGCTCTACCTTCCAAGACCACATTATTGATAGGTCTCGATAGTAGCACAAATAGTCTTACTTTATAGGCCTGCACTAGTAAAACTATTCCCTACGATATTTGTTAACCATATTTGTTATGGGTCCGGTTAATGTGTGTTTTAGAGCGTAGTCTTAAGGTACACATTAACCAAACCCATAAGCAAATATAATTGTTAAAAAAATTTACATAAACAAATAAGTTGAAAAAAAAAATATATATAAAACACCTCAAGAAAGAATATATTTTCATTAACTTAAAAGATAAGTTGGACAAGATAAAATTGTATATAAAAATAGAGGTATACAAAAAAGCGCTTTGATCGCATATGAACTGACCGCACGTGAACTGACCAAAACCAACCACTAAATGCAGCCACCTTCGGCTGCAGGTGCAAAATCGCATCATGTACACCTCTATTTGAAAGGAAAGTTAGAGCTTAAAAAATGTTTTTATGGCATCAAACTACTCTCCAGCACTTTCAAGTTTCTAGCAATTAATTGTGGCAGTTAGACCATCTACTTTTAGAGTACCCCAGCTTGTGTCTAATCCAATCATGCAGCAAGTGAACCTGCATCCAATACATGGACATATAGAAACCAAATTGTCATACAAATTGACTTATCTGTCATTTTGCTGAAGTCTACTGTCATCATCATCAATAAAAATGATAATGCAGTAGTACCACATACTTTCACATCTCTTTACTATAATTGTTTTAAGTAATAGATGGTAAGAAATTATTAAAAAAAATAATAAGATAATGGGGTAGTAACAAATAATTAATTATATAGTCTGCCGTACAAGACAATTATAACAAAATGTGGATAAAAATGTGGCAACGACATTATTGCAATGAAAAACAGTATGTGTGGTAATACATAAATATAAATATTTTTTCCTATGGCATGTGAAGCCAATTTTTTTCTCTCACCAGTTGTCGACAGTCCTTTTCCGATAGAGAAATGACGATTCCTGCATCGAATAAGAGTGTATTATTGATGAGTGGTGAAAGGTGAGTGTGGTTCTTATATATATATATATATATATATATATAAATATATGTATGGTCCAGTTGATTTAACAAGAGCTCAACCTATCCCGATTACACGCGTCTCATTACGTACAACTTTGTCTGCTACTATTGCATGTCCTTGGATCTTATTTTTTGTCCCTCACTTCCTTTGTTTTTACATTACATTTTTGGGGTAGCCAACTGGTTTGCAGCTAAGTGGCCTACTACCCCTGCCCATGTTACTACTCCCATCATCTATTTGGACCACACTTCCATTCATTCATTGTTGTCACATTTATTGGTCCCATTTTGTGTACGAGAGAGCATCTCCTTTGTGCTTGAGCGTGAAACAAAGCGGGTTTTGTTTCCAATGTTATCCAGATTCATGTTTGAACATGAATGTATTCATTTTACTCTAGTAGATGCAATTATTAACCCTAAAGCAAGTTGTAAAATAATGTCGACTTTTTACGTTTGAAATTATGTTATGCATTCTTTCGAGGACACTTGAATCGATGATGAAATTCAAAGACTTTCAAGTTTTATCTATCACATTATTCATCTAATTTTTGAAATATCTCATGAATAAAGGGTGAAATGATCTCCTCAAAGACTAATTAGATTTTAATTTCTTATATCAAAAAATAAAAAAATTATTATGCCATGCACTTAGACCTTGTCTTGTTGATGTGACACCCTTGGAGGCAGCAACTAGGTTAAAAAAATTGATTTATTTGTGGAATGCAAAGCCGCCTGATGACATAGAATGAACCTTTAAAATATGATTATCTATACATAAATGAAATATGGAAAGAGTTTTATAATTGAAAAAATAGGGAAATGGAAATAAAATATGAACGATTATTCCCCCTTTCTGGTTACATGTACTACTGTTTCAAAAGCAAATGACAGTGCCTGCTGACCTAACATTCAACTGCTTGAATCATCAACTGATGATGACGTCACATTCTATTGCCTTCCAAGATAAAAGCAAAGGACTTGCTTAATGCACCTCTAGTAAATGAAAAAAAATTTGTAACAATAACTAATTTAATTTACAACATATACACAGTTGCAGTGTTGGAAATTTGTAACTGAGGAGTAGAATTAAAAAAAAAAAAAAAAATTGATAAATGAGTCATTTTTCTTTATAATATGTTCCTACAATGTATAGTAGTGTATATATATTAAGTAAGTTTTGCTCCTTTGCCAATTCATGCATACATGTGTTAAAATTTTGGGGAGCCCCCCCCCCCCCCCCCCCCCCCCAAAAGGTTTGCCAATTCATGCATACATGTGTTAATAGATTCCAAGAGTTCATTTGGATATAGTTGGAAACTAAAAACCAAAAATATTGTAACAAAATAATTTTTAAATGTATAAATAGTACCGTTTGATTTATTTTTAATGAAAAAGTTGTTAAAAAATGATATTTGTGGGTTTCGTAAATAGTACACTGTTCACACAGAAAAGTCAATAATCACATCTTTATAAAAAAAAAAAAAAAACGCAAACGCAAAACACCATTTCATCAGGTTCCAAACGCCACCTAAGTTGAGAGAATATCATTGTGTCTCTATCCATTGTGTTGCTACATCAACTTGTGAAAGGCTGATAGGAAACGAATATGTTCATCATTTTATGAGATTAACGCATAACAGACCAACATTGATTCAGTCTCAATATATGTATTTCTTTCGCAAGAACCATCGAGAAGGCAAAACTGGTGGACCCTCCAGCATCCCCTATTCTATGGGAAGAAAATAAAAAGAAAGAGGAAAAGACATCTCATGCATGCCTTACAATTTGATCGGAGTGACCTTGTTCTGAAGATATGTGATATATGAGACTTTTCTTTTTTTCCCCATAATTTTTTGTCATCAAATGAGAAGGTTTGTCGATGTAGAATGGACCTGCAGTCGAAGCTCTCCTTGAGTAGATGGATAATAGTCATAAATTACAACGCAAGAAAATTTGAGAAGTTAAAAGGTACTGCTAGTAAAAATCTTTGAGTCACTGGCAAAATTTTGGTGACCTAAAGAAGGTCGTGTGGGAAACAAAAATCATGCCTTACCCTATATATATTACTTTTCGATTAAATTTTTTCATCAAGGGGCTATGTTTTACGAATTTACTATTTTTTAGAAATTTCACTTTTGCAACAATTTCGTTTAAAAAGTCAGAATTAAGTCTTGTTGGGTAGGTCTTTCTAGGAATATTCCTAGTATTATTACATATCATCCATTAAAATAAAGGATAAAGTTTCCGATAAAAGATGGAGCCCCTTTAAGGTTTTGAGTATATCATTTAACCTCTTTATGGTATTATATTATATGTAAATCATTAATTAACTCTATAATGCTTAACATCACTAGGGTTTTCGAGTGTAACACAAAACCCACCATATGTTACACAAAAGGAAAAGTACACGTATAAACTACTCAATGTTTATTTTAACGGATGATTAATGGTTTTACAAACAAAACTATATCACACAAGATTTAAGTGTTACATTTAAAATTTCAAGGGTTCTATGTTTTAGAGTAAAACCACAAGAGGGTTTTATGTGTACTTTTCCTTATCTTTAATTTTATTTACTGTACTAATGTGATTCTTAAAATAGACGTCCTATTTTCGTGGTTATCTCACTACATTTATTCATTCCTTCAGAAGACAAAAGTATAAATCTATTATCCTCTAATCACCAAGCAAAAGTATGAATTACATTATTGAGTTAAGTCTCTTCTTGCCCAATGGCATATAGGGTTTTTTTGTTTGCTTTTTTTTTTGTTTTGTTTTTTTTTGTTTTTGTTTTTGTTTTTGTTTTTTTTTTTTTTTGTTTTTTTTGTTTTTTTATTTTTTATTTTTTTTGTTTATCTCACTACATTTATTCATTCCTTCAGAAGACAAAAGTATAAATCTATTATCCTCTAATCACCAAGCAAAAGTATGAATTACATTATTGAGTTAAGTCTCTTCTTGCCCAATGGCATATAGGGTTTTTTTGTTTGCTTTTTTTTTTTGTTTTGTTTTTTTTTTGTTTTTTTTTTTGTTTTTGTTTTTTTTTTTTTTTTTGTTTTTTTTTATAGGTTTGTTTTTTTTTTTAGTTGTTGTTTTCGTCGTCGTCTTTCTTATTTCCTTGTCTTCATAAAGGGAGAGCGAGGGTATTTTGGGCTTATAATTGTAACTTGTTTCAAAATTATTGGCATCGGCGCAAACCTCAATGGAATTTAGATGGCTATGCTTGTCTTGTCTTCTAGCCAAGAAAGAAGAATAGCCTGGTTTTTTATTCGTAAGAGTTAATTTTGTAGTTATGAAATGCATTTAGGAGTACACCAAAAAAACAAAAAAAATGCATTTAGGGGCCCATTTTTTATGACCCCAAAATTATAATAGGAGCACAACCTGGTCCACAATCATTAATTGAAATAGTATCACTCATTTATGGGTTGTCTACCTTTCTTGGCCCAATAATGGTCACCTAACTCATGGAAATTATTGGACTGTAGTCATGGTCATTATACCTTGGAGAGTGGGTTCTAGCCCATTGGCTGAAAGATTATAATGGGCCATCCAACCAAATTTCTTAATATCTTAGGGCTAAATTTTTTGCTAACTGGTGTGCATTTGGGGGCCACATCAAGGACTAATGAGGTAGCATGGTCCCAACGATAGGGTGAGGCAGCTTAATTAATGGCTTTTGCAAGAGAGTTTCGATTTCAATATAATTATTTAGATTTGACCCTAATCAACCACATGTTTATAAATCTTAAGACATCAAATTGAAGTCCTAACCATATGGTAATAGCCACTTAAATTGCAAAAATAGATATGTATGAGGTAGAATATATGTACCAATCAAGGAAGAAAGTGAACATGATATTGTAGAATTGCTTCTTTCTATGATCTATTTGTGGTGGAATGACAACATCACTCTTCATTATCATGATAATGAAATATTTGATTGTTAGGTTTGATGCAAAGGGGCTACTATAAAAGAAAGTCAAGCCCTAGCAAGCACATGTACGTGTTAAGGGTAATATTAAATAGATTAAGGTGACTCAGAAAATATTAATTAGAATATGATACAAAATTGTCAAAATCAGAATCCAAAGATGCATGACATACATGGTTTGTGACTACAATTTAATGATGATGATAAAGTGGTTCTCTATTCTGTTATTCATGACATGAACACACAATTAGTGAGAACACCTTAGGGCCCATTCTTCAAGAATAATTTACCGAACAACTAATAGCGACTTATGAGCATAAAGACTGAGCTGGTTTAGAAAAATTCCAAACTTGAACATGAGGTTCTATATATTTTAGAATGGATTCCAAACTTGAACATGAAGTTGTGTATAATTTAGAATGAATTCATTTTTGAAATTGATTGAAAAACTATGTCGGTAGGAAGAAGATTAAGAAAGAAAAGCCCTCCTCTCTCAAATTCCTTCCCTTTAATGGGGTTGAAGCCAACACTTTTGTTTTATTTTTGATCTAAAGTTGAATTTATTTTTTCCTATAATAAAGTTAGAGGGGGACCAGGTTTATGAATCCGCACTGTAACCATTAAGGAGAGACGGAAGTACTATCCAATACAAATGATTGGACGGTCTAAAGTTAATATATATATACACACACCATCTAATTTTTTGACGTTATTTCTTTATTTCAAGACTCTCAAATCGTATATAAGTTTAACTGTCCCCATGTTTGATAATCTGGACCTTATAGCAAGTTATAGGTGGAGATAAATATCAGAACCTGATTCGAGTTCGTAAAAAACTTAGGAGGTTGCTTAAACTTGTTAATTTAACAGTTGGTTTAGCTAAAGATACATTCACTTAAGCATGATCTATACATTCATGGTTATAATAGATATGTAAGTATATATTGGAGTACTTTATTTTAGCTTTTTATGTAGGGCCTAAGTTGCATCGACTTTCAGCAGAGCTTTGTTCCCCACGAAACAAAGTCTATTGTGCCGGTGCCAAACTCAATCCAACGGATTAACCAGTGTTGTACCTAAACATGTACGGTCATGGTATTATTCTGTCATGTCATCCCTAAAAGTTTCCACAAGTTTAATGATAATTATTAGGTATTTTGAAAGTATATTTTTTCTCACATGAATGATAAATTTAAAAAAAATAAATTAATTAATGATATAATGATATTCCTTATTATATTATAGGAAAAAAAAATCATAAAATACTTCATAATTACAATTCTACCACGTCCTATTCTGCCATGACCAACTATATATGAAAGTATAGGTATAATGTATTTATTATGAGTTACCCTCAAGTTATGCATGGTATTATTCTTTGAGAATATGAACACCACTTAATAATTTTTTTTCTCAAATTAAAAATATTTTGTCTAAGCCATCGTTTTTTTTTTTTTTTTTTTTTGCCAAACAGTCTAAGCCATCGTTGAAGCTTATGGCTTATCATCTCTACGTGCTCATCATGCGTAATTAATATCTTGATGATTAGATATTAAAAACCAAAATAACTTCAAAAGTATAGGTTTTTTTTTTTTTTTTTTAATATTAAAAATCTACTAAAAATATTTTTTTTAAAATAATCTACTAAAATTATGAGTTCCAAATTTGATAGCAAATAACATCTTAATTATCAACATAATTTTTGTTTTTCTATCAAAAAAAAAAAAAAAAAAACTTTTCAACATAAAATTTAGCATTCCTGACAGGTGTGTAGAAAACATCTAAATATGTAATCCAACGTAAACATGACAAAATATTTAAATAAAAGAAAAGTTTATTAAATAGTGTAATATTACCAAAAAAAGAAAAAAGAAATTCTAGTTAAACCTAACTCATTCATCCTCAACCAATCATATTTAAATTAAACATGACGATCGTATGATGAGTTGAGAAAACAAAGTTAATAACCCATCTCTGAAAAGTTGTAAAGGCAACTAAATAATGTGTCCAAGTCCTCCCTGTCTCTCAAATTCTCCTCATCTCTCTATCCATCTCTCCAGTTTATATTCCTAATTTTCTAATGTGCGCTCTATCTCCCAACCTTTACCAATTACATTAGGTGGAGATAGTCAAGGGTTTGCCTAAATTGGGCTTGACCACCGTCTCTATTTTGGGCCAGGCAATTCACAAGTTTTTCAACCCATGTTTATTGACCTAGTTCAAAAATGCATGATTAGTACCACTACTTAATATCTTGATTTCAATGAAAAAAAAAAAAAAAAAAACCTATTATCTTTATTTTTCTTTTTAGATCAACAATAATAGTTAAATCTAATATTAACTTCTTCTTCTTTTTTACATATTAAAAAAATCTAATATTAACTAGGGCATTGTTATTCATCATGCCACCGCCTATACAAGGATTGAATTGATTGAACAGAAAATTATAATGATATTATCAATTTCTAGATTTTTTTGGTTGAATAAGTGGAAGATATTGAAGAAATGAACCAAATTACAACATTTAGGGACCCACCTATCTCCGTGGGTCCCCAACATGAACAAGTTGAGGCCCATGCAGTAGGGATGTAGGCCAATTTTTTTCACTTTTTTTTTTTTTTTTTTTTTGGGGTTAAAAAATATATTGTCCATAAATATATATATATATATATATATATATATATATATATATATATATATATATATATATATATATATATGTATGCCTATCTATTTTTATTCAATAAACTAGAAAATATTTTATTCCCAAAACAGAAGAAATAGAAAGGAATTACAAAGAGGAAATACAGGCCTACGCCTGTATAACAGAAACAAAACAGGGGGCCACATCCTAAATCATAGGAACCCAATACGTTATTCTTTAACGACCATATGTCTAAAACAATCAAAAGATCTAACATATAGGATCAAAACTCAAATGTACGTACTTCACTTTAACTTACTTTACTTTAATTAGTCAAACTAAAAGCAAAGCTAAAATTTCAATTGAGAACTTAAAGAAAAAAGTTAGGCATACAATATATGTTTTTTATAATCTACACTGTACAGAAATTTCATCAAATTGCTTTTACAATGTCAAACAATACATACCACACATAAAAAAATTTCAAGAAAAAGTAGAGAAAACTAAGAAAGAAATGAAAAACAGCAAAGAAACTAAGTAAAAGAACAAAGAACTTAACAAAAAAGAAGAAGTTATTACCATATTTTTTATAATTTTAACCGTACCAAAATTTCTTCACCTTACTTTCACAACAGTAAGAACACATAAAAAAATTCAAGAAGAGTAGAGAAAATTAGAAAGAAAATTAATGCAAAAAGAAGAAGAAGAAGAAGAAGAAGTTTCACAACAGTAAGAACACATAAAAAAGAACAAGAAGAAGAAGAAGAATAACGAAAACATATATACCTCTTGCATCAATTTTTTTGTTAATTTCAAAATCGGCAAGTTGGGGACAGGCTTACAAGTTTACATTGTTTTCGTTGTGTAGTTAGTATCTTCAATTGAGACCGTACATGCTTCCCCCCTATCCCCCTCTTTCTCCCTGACGGATGTGAGTAAACATCGTCTCATGGTGCATGTCTTTTCATTGGGATAAATACTTATGGTCCATTTGGATTGATGAGAAGGGAAAGGAAGTAAAGTAAAGTAAATTTGACCTAAAATTAATATATTTTTTGCCAACTCTACTTTACTTCCCGTTTCAGGCTCTTAATGATATAGAGTTGTTAAAATTAAGAGAAGGTTAGAAGTATGTTAAGTCTTTATCTTGATTTTATTTAGCATTATTTTCATTATTTTTAAAATTTGTTGTAAAAATATATATTTTTTAAAACTATTTCATATCAAAAATAAGAATCCCCAAAAAATAAGAGTTGGAGGGCGTCGACCCTCCAAATTTTTAATAATTTATAAGATATAGGTAATGTAAAAATATATTTTTAATGAAGAGAAGTGTAATGAAAATATATAATTCTTGCTACAATCTTTCTCTTGATTTTATTTAGCATTAATTTCATGAATTTTAAAATATTAGTATTGGAAAATTATATTTTAACCATTTTATCTTAAAAATAAGCAATCAAGCCGAGTTGAAAAACCAAGAGCAATTTCTACTTTCATCGAATGAATAAAATCAGTACATAAATATATCAGCCAACTGTTGTGTAGTTGAAACATGAAGCAATCGAATCAAACCCTCTTGAACTTTGTCCCTGACAATAAGGTGACAATTAACCTCTATATGTTTATTTTATTCAAGGAATATTGATTTTTTTTTTCCTTTTTCTTTTTGGTAAACAAAAGTTTAGGTGAGGGGAGGCTACCCTACACTAGGGCCAGGGCAAGCTGCAGGCCTCAGAGAGGACTAACATTGGACTTATAGATCACGCACCAAGGATGACTGCTGGCAGCGGGACTCGAACTTAAGCATTTTGGACGAACCGTTCGAACCTTACCAACTGAACCAACTCCCATTGACGAATATCATGCCATATGTAACACTGCTTGATTATCACAAAGAGCAACATTGCTTGGGGATGTGATATCTATTAATTTCATATATAGTATGTAAAGTTGTAATTTACAACTATGTGTTTTGTTGGTTTTAATTCCGTGCCAAATTTAATTGTAACTTTATTCAATCTTTTGTACCTTGTATTTATTGTGGGATTTAATTATAAGGGTTGTGTGATATAGAGAGAGTGTGTGAAGACTCAAGCTATTGAAGACTAAAGAGGTTTTCGTTGGTAGCTCGCGACCTAACATCCCGCGAAGTGATGCATGTGCCCTACACATGACTGGAATGGGAAGAGTCAATACAGATGGAGACAGCTGTGTTTCGCGAGTAGCTTGCGGGTAAGGCATTCCCACGAGACACCCGCGAAACATTCTGTTTTGCCAGACTGTACTATCTGATACACACTTTCTGTACTTACACTATATATACCCACATTACCCACAAAAGTTGTGGAGTGCTTCAAAGAGAAAATCTTAGCTACAAACCTTGAGAGTTAGAGATTGTTATATCCACAATCCTCTACACAATTGTTTGTGGATTTTCCTCAACTCCTACATTTCCATTTCCATATCATTAAGAGGTTGATAGCCCAAACACATACCACACTCTTTCAGAGTGTCAAGTGATATTTTGGTGTTGCTGGGAAGCATTGGAAAAAGCCAAGGATGGCAGATGCAACATAAAGCTTGTTGCAGGATTCGGAGAGCTAGACAAGGCACAATTCCGAGAAACCTTGTTGGAGTAGGAGCTTGGTAGGCTTAGGTACATCGGGTAGATTAGGCTTGGAGGGTCTCTTGCTAACCCATGTATCCTAACTGATTGTTTAGTGGATCGATTACCACTTGGAGGGTGAAGGAGAGGTTTTTCGTCGAGTTCTTCAGTTTCCTCTTCGATAACACATTGGCGTGTTATCTTGTATTTGTATCTCTCTTCCCTACTCTTTTACATTCCATTTTACTGCTGTGTTGTCTTGATTATGGATTAGAGTAGCTTGTTTGTTTATCCGCTCGCATTTACACTATTCCGCACTTAGTATTAAGTTAGTGTAAAATCTATCGAGCTGTAACTTTAATTTGGGGGTCTAAACAGCTCTTGTGTTTTTAACACATTTTCAAGCTTTCAATTGGTATCAGAGCAGGTACACTCGCTGTGGTTTAAATATCTGAGTGTGTTCCTTAACCCTTTGTGATGGACCGGTCACAATCTCTTAATGCCCCACAATTCTTTGATGAAGGCAACTATACTTTTTTGAAGGTTTGAATGAGGGCTTTCTTGTGTGCTATAGATGAGTCGGTATAGGATTCTGTTGAGAATGGGTATGTTAAACCCACAACTGCCAAGTCCGAATGGGACAAGGCAGCTCTTGCATTAGCTAATGCGAATAGTAAGGCCATTAATGCTATATTCTGTGGTGTGTCCCCTGATGAGTTTCATAGGATATCGAACGTGGAGACAGCTAAAGAATCTTGGATGATCCTTGAGACTACCTATGAGGGTACCAAGAAAGTCAAGGACACGAAACTTCAAATGCTTACCACCAAATTTGAAGAACTTAAGATGGGAGATGATGAGGCTTTCGACTCTTTCTATGGAAAGCTCAATGAAATTATAATTGCCAACCTCAATCTCGAAGAGAAGATTGAAGATTCTAAGGTGGTGAGAAAGATTTTAAGGTCTTTATCGGAGAGTTTCCGAGCAAAAGTCACAGCTATAAAAGAGAGTAAAGACTTGGATGAAATCAAAATCCAAGAGCTAATTGGATCTCTCTAAACATATGAGCTGGGACTGCCATCTCATAAATCGAGCAAATCTCTTGCTCTTAAAACCATCACCGAGAGAATGGACAATTCCTTCGAAGAGGATGATGTGGAGAAGGAAGTAGCATTCCTTGCAAAGAACTTCCGAAAATACAAAACCCAGTGTTTGACTGTCATGTGTCTAAGCATGTTTCCCCGTTTACATTAGTAAAAGCCTTGAGATGGAGTTTGGATTGTGAGGAAAAGAATAATCCCATACCTATGGTACCTTTAACATAACGCAAAATATGATGGGCAACTTGCTAGTGAGGTACTCTAGGATTATATAGAAATTGACTTAACCTATGAACCGCATAGGTAATTGTAACACTCTAAACCTATATCAAGGATTTAGATGCACAACTTGTTTTATAAATAATTAACATTTGCTATAATGGAACAGAGCATAATTAAATATCTACAAATAAAATTCAAACCACTAAGTCTTTCTTATAAAATCCATCAAACTAAAATTTTAACAATAAAGTCCCCAAATACAATCCCAAACAATTTCAAGAATACTAAACTCACTATCTTAAGAAAACATTATAAAACAGTCCATCAACTAATGTAGCTCTAAAAGAAGTCTTCAATCTATGGCTCTATTGATTTATCACCAAAAGAGATTCCACTACTCTAATCTGAAAGGGTGGAGAAAGGGGGTGAGCTAGAAGCTCAATAAGAGACTACATAATATGAGAATGTTTCTCAAAACAAAATAATAGTATCAATGGCAAAATATAATCTTTACAAAACATTTACAAATAGTTTTAATAGTAATATAATATATTCTATAAAACTATCAGAAAGAAAACATTTAACTATAACACTAAAATCAGTAAATAAAATAGTAACCACTTTATTTGGCCAAAATACACTACTTAGGTAGAAACAATATAATATAGTAATAAACAATTTTTCCACTTATAAAGGCCAACAACTATAAAACAATAGTTTGATATGGAAAACATTAGTCAGACAAAGACATAAACTGCTAAACACTCGGTGGTTGATTCCCATAGGAAACAATAACAATAACCTCAAAAGGGCAACACTTGCTCCAAAGAGCAAACGATAACACTGCACCACACTACGATAACAATACTTTGGCTGAAGACAAACACTTAACCCTGTGTTGGCAAATGTTGCAGACTGTCTCGCTGATCATTTGAAAACATTCTTACTTTATTACAATATTGTCAATACAAATCATATATCATATAATGAATACTTTCTAAAAAATATAGTTTTAAGTTCTTATCTTATACAGTTTCAAAGTAAAGCATTGACAATAATATAATATTTTGAAACTTCACTTTTTCAAATATATGTGTGTGTATATATATGCACGTCTTGAGAGATGTCATTTTTTGAAGTCTACTTATCTCTAGTTGCTAAACCAAGTTTCATTTCAATTGTTCGAAATGATGCAACTAGTACCTAATTAAGGATCAAATAACTCAATAAGGGCAAGTTTCGGATAACTCAAAAAGTCCTCTTACAAAACCCTAGCCGCATAAATGGGATGTTTCTCTCTCTCTCCAGAAAGCCCCCTAATAGATGGATTATGACGTCCTTTAAATACCATTTCAAACGGATCTCAATTCGGGTTTCAAATGAATAATTTATGGGCTTTTTCGCGTTGCTGATTTTTGCTAATCCGCGAAGCTCGATAGATCGAGCTTATGTCGAGGATGCAATAAGTTTCTAGCTTCTATCGAGAGGTATCGAGATGCTATCAAACAGTTATTGAGGTACATGTTGAAAATGTGTTTTTCTTGAGCTTTTCTTGAGCAAATTTTGTGTCTTCAACTTGGTCTTCAATTACAACTTTAAGACACATCAAAACTCAATAAAAGACACATAATTTGGCGTGATTGACAATACCAAAACACATGACCCTAACAATCTCACCCTTTGTCAATCCATGACAAACCTCAAGTACAAAAGTAAGCCCAATACAATAATAACCCGAATACAATGAATGAACCCATATTCAAACAAACGAGCCTGTCTAAAAAAACCAGTCTTGAGAAATCATAGCAAGAACTAGGATTAACTGTTTTGATTGACTTAATACCTGTCTTTCTTGAAAGCACTTAATAAACATGTTATGCGCACCATGTGGAAAACAATGATAGATAATAAACAAGTAAAGCTCAAGAATATGTATACCAATAAAAAATGGGCACAGAACCCCAAAGTAAATCATGCTCTCCCCTTAAGCAAATAAAACATAGCTCCCCCTTACAAAGACATGTATTGCTTCCCTTAACATGTAGAATCTCCAAAAATCACATTCCCCCCCCCCCCCTCCCCTTTTGTTATGATTGATAAATGGCACAAATAGTTATAAAGCTTCACCAGGGAAACATAAAGATGATCAAAGGG
Source organism: Quercus robur (assembly GCF_932294415.1). Classification (NCBI taxonomy): domain Eukaryota; kingdom Viridiplantae; phylum Streptophyta; class Magnoliopsida; order Fagales; family Fagaceae; genus Quercus; species Quercus robur. The sequence goes on along the minus strand of NC_065538.1, from coordinate 42,786,875 downwards.
ACACAAAGAAACCATATGCAAGCATGAATGTAATGAAACAAGATGCAATGGATATCAAGGGGACAACATATGCAAAATATGAATGGCACACATATTGAATGCAAACAATTAAAACTCCCCCTATGAAGAGCAAGGGTTGTAAAAAAAACTTTCTCCCGTTGAAAAGAATAGAACATCTGTTGGAGAAAAACATTTTGAGGAGGAAAAAAAATGAGATTGTACATAGAATACCAATATTCTCTCTTTCATTTTATGCAAAACTTGACACTATGTAACCCATGTACCGATGCATATAAGCACTTCCAAGCTTGGTCACCTAAGACTATACAATATAGTTCTCAATTAAATAAAAATTCAAGCATGCAAGGCATTTTCATGTGATCAAGTGTCTTGTAAACTTACATCAACCTCAAGAGTAGAGAAAAGTTATGAAAATAAGCATTATCAAAATTTCAAGATTTTCAAGTCAATCAAAGAGTTTTGAGCTTGAATCCATTTTGTTTTTCACTTTTTCTCTCTATGCATATATATATATATATATATATATATATATATATATATATATATATATATTCTCTTTTTCTTTTCTTTTTTCATAGAGGTTTTCTATGCATGTGCATATGATGTTTATCCACCCTATCTCTCCAAAAAAAATTCTTTTTCTTTTTCCACCCTATCTCTTCAATAAGCATTTAAACATCCATGAGTGGTGGCTTTCACACTATTGAAATAGGCACCCCTCTCTATGAAGAATACATCAAGTAGCTTCGCACTAAATCAGATGTAGCCTTTTCCACTATATTTTCAACATGTGTGAAAAATACAGAATTTTTTCAAGAGTCATATCAATGCTTGACTTAAAAACTCAAGGTTCTCAGTAAATATTTATTCCATAAAATTAACCTACAATAGAGTTTGATAAGAAGTAACAAGTGCGCATGTGCTAAAGTAGAAAAAACAGTGCATACATGACTTTTATAAATTGATACCATCATTTGTAATCATCTCAAAGTAGTCATGTACTAGTTATGCTACATACACACTTTCCAAGTTTCTCCACAATGTCAAGCATGTTTCAATACAAGAGAAAGATATTAAGTCCATGTAACACACCTCAAGAATTTTTTTTTTTTTTTTTTTTTTTGAGATTTTTCAATGTTTTTGGAATTTTGAATTTTGACCAAAAATAAAGACACAAAAAATGCTAATAAAAAAATGCTATGCATGAAACACAAGATGGAATAAAAAGAAAAAATGTCCTACTTAAGATGAAGCAGAGGACAAAAAGAAGACAATTAAGTCTTGGAATCCTTCCTCACCCACACAACTTTAGTCTTGGGCTGTGAAGATGAAAAGGCATAGGTCTTGGCATGTTTGCCGAAGGACATAGAGGAAATAGACTTCCCCTTAAACTGAGGTAAAAAGCTCAAAGCTTTCAATAACTCTCAAAGAAAAGGTGTAGAACCTTGAGAAGAAACCTAAGATTGTTTTAACACTTGCTTACAAGGATATAACTTGAAACAATTAGGACAAGTGTGTCAAGAAACACCACAATGGTGACAAACATGAGTAGTTTTAGAACTACTAGATTTCCTAGAATGAGTTCTAATAAAGGTTTTAGAATTAAACATATCAGTAATGGATTTCTTACCTTTATCAACCTTCTCAAATTGAGGCACAAAAACAGTCTTTGATCCAGAAGTTGTGGAAGAAGAGAGGTCGGAGGAATTAACATATCCTAAGCCAGTCTTATCAAAACTAGACTTTGAGCACTCAAAACCTCATCAAGCTTTGCACTAGACATCCTTTCTATTTGAGTTCTAGCTTGACTAAACTCAACCTCAATATTTTTGACATTCTCATCTAATGAGGTGTTCTTCATCTAGTTTGACTAATAGATCAGCTTTTTCAGTTTTCAGCTCATTAAGCTCTTTTCTACAGAGATGGGAAGTCTTTTCAAATTTTATATATTCAGTGCATAGCTTATCATAGGCTTCTTGAAGGGTCAACTTCTTTGGTACTTCATCATCAAAAGAATCCTCACTATCACTATCACTATCATTCTCCACAATCACCTTATCGGTTGTGGCAGCAAAAGCCATATAATTACTGTAAAGTTGTGATTTACAACTATGTATTTTGTTGGCTTTAATTTCGTGCCAAATTTGATTGTAATTCTATTCAATCTTTTGTACCCTGTATTTATTGTGGAATTTGACTGTAAGGGTTGTGTGATAGAGAGAGAGTGTGTGAAGACTCAAGCAATTGAAGACTGAAGAATTTTTGTGGGTATCTTGCGACTAAGCATCCCACGAAGTGACTCATGTGACTTGCACATGCTGGAATGCGAAGAGTCAGGACAGGATGGAGACAACTGTGTCTCGCGAGTATCTCGTGGGTAAGGCTTCCCGTGAGACACCCGTGAGACATTCTGTTTTGCCAAACTGTCAATTCTGATACACACTTTTTGTGCCTACACTATTTATACCCATATTACCCACAAATGTTAAGGAGTGCTTCTGAGAGAAAACCCTAGCCAAACACCTTGAGAGTTAGAGATTGTTATACCCACAATTCTCTACACAATTACTTGTGTATTTTCCTCAACTTCTACCTCTCCATTTCCATACCATTGAGAGATTGATAGCCCAAACACTTACCACACCCTTTCAGAGTGTCAAGTGAGTTTTTAGTGTTGCTGGGAAGCATTGGAAGAAGCCAAGGATGGCAAATGCAACATGGAGGTTGTTGCGGGATTCGGAGAGCTAGCCAAGACACGGTTTCGAGAAGCCTTGTTGGAGTAGGAGCTTGGATGGCTTAGGTATATTGGGTAGATTAGACTTGGAGGGTCTCTTGCTAACCCATGTATCCCAATTGATTGTCTAGTGGATTGATTACCGCTTGGAGGGCGGCGGAGAGGTTTTTTGCCGAGTTCTTCGGTTTCCTCTTCGATAACACATCGGCGTGTTATCTTGTGTTTGCATCTCTCTTCCCTACTCTTTTACATTCCATTTTACTGCTATGTTATCTTGATTATGGATTAGAGTAGCTTGTTTGTTTATCTGCTCACATTTACACTATTCTGCACTTAGAATTAAGTTAGTGTAAAATCTATTGAGCCGTATTTTTAATTTGGGGGTTTAAACAGCTCTTGTGTTTTTAACACATTTTCGAGCTTTCAATTACCATAATCATCCTTATACTTATAAAAAAGATCACTCTCAATATCACTCCAGGTAGCAACCAACACTTTACCTTTTTATTTCTTGGTATTTTCCTTCATAAGGTAGTTTTGGGCACTCTATCTTCAAATGACCAGAATCTTTACACTCATGGCACTAAATGAGGGATTTCTCACTCTTACCTTTCCTAAAGGATTCAGATTTCCTAGGAGCTTTGTTCTTATCCTTTTTCTTATATTGGAGAAGCTTTCTAATCTTCTTAGCTATGAAAGTTAAGTCTTTATTCTCATCTTCATCTTCATCTTTATCTTCAGAGTCATCACTCTCTTCCTCTATGCCCTTAAGAGCCATGTTCCTACTCTTTCCACGTTTTCCTATTTTACCTAATCCCATATCATAGGTTTGAAGGTTCCCTACAAGCTCAATCAAAGGAATTTTATCAATGTCCTTTGCTTCTTCAATGGCAGTGATCTTGGCATGAAATTTTTCAGGTAAGGACCTAAGGATTTTCCTAACAATTTTGGGTTCTACTATAGATTCTCCAAGATTGAAGGCAGAGTTCACAATATCCTTGAGTTTAGCATAGAACTCATCAAAGGTCTCATCCTCCTCCATCCTTATTTCTTCAAAACTGCTAGTGAGTCTTTGAAGCTTAACAGTCTTCACTGCCATAGTACCTTTATAGGAGGTCTCAAGAATGGTCCATGCTTCCTTAGCAATTTTAGTGGATGATATTTTCTTGAACTCCTCATTGGTCACACCAATAAACAAAGCATTCAAAATCCTACTGTTGAAATTTGCAACTTTGATCTTGCCTTCACCCTAAGTAGCAAGGGATCACTTGGTTTCTTCCAACCAACTTCAACAACCAACCTGTTAGGATATATGTGATTCACTTGTTAGGAACATATGTCACTATTTTATGTAATTGGCTTATCCTTTGACAAAACGCACTTTACTTGTATTTGGGTAGATTTAGGATGTGTCTAAATACTTCAAGAAACCATGTTTTAAGATCAAGTGTTAAAGCCTTCAATTCTGTCCAAGAAAACAAGCTAAAAGTGCAGAGTTACTAAAGCTCGACAGCTAACTCGACAGCTAGCATGTGTCGAGGTTTAAGAAGTTGTTTCAGCCCCGTGGCTCAACAACTAGCTCGACAGATGCTCGACAGCTTCTATCTATCGAGATTTAAAGAAACAGAAATTCTATTTTGTTTTTCTTAGAATCCGTGAATGTGTCTTTGGACTTTCTTTTCTCCTAACCCTAGACATATAAAAGGATTGTTTTAAGGGCCGTCAAACAGTTCACAAGTTGCACAAGTATTGAGCAAACTCTATTCAATCAAATTGTGACCGGAGACGAAGTTCTTGCCCTAATTCATCTCTTTCTCTTGAAGAAGTTCCTGTGTATGTGCACCATAGGGTTTTGTGACCAAGCATCTTCTTGATCTTCATCGTATGGATGAACTGAAGAACTTTGCAGCCAACAACCTTCTTAGTTGGTGATTGAAGTCACGTACTGGGATCCGTGCAATTGGTTAGTCACGTACTTGGGAGCCATGCATCGAAAGGGGAAACTATCACTACAGAACAAGTCCAATTGGGTATTGGGGTAAGGGTTCAACTGTAGGTTGGTAAGGTATTTGAGTTTACTTGTAACCATTTGTTGTGATAATAGTGGAGTTTTAGGAGTGGTGACCTGAAAATCACCCGGTAGAGTTTTTGTCGTTAGGTTTTCCCTATTCGTAAACAAATCACCGTATTATTTATTTTCAGCTGCATAATTAGTTTATTGGTGATTTGTTTGTGCTACCACGCACTTTGCATGTTAATTTGATTAATTAATAAACTTGGCTAATTAATCAATTAATTCATCACAAGGGGTCAATTCATTTTTGGCCTATCACAACCATACTTTTTCATCAAGTGCCTGCAAAAAAGCTTTCATTTGAACTTTCCAGTACTTATAATTAGTACCATCAAATAAAGAGGAATCAAAAGAGATTGTCCACAATCCATGACAATGGGGGTCAAGGATTACACTCAGAAAATTAATCCAATCAGAGTGTACCTGCTCTAATTATGGGTGTCAAATGGGTGGGTTTGGGGTGAGCATAATTGGGTTGGGTATATAAAACCCATTTACCCATTAAAACCCATTTAACTAATTATTTCTAACCCAAATTCAACCCAACCCAATTATAATGGGTAAATCCCAACCCACCCAATTACCAAAATTACCAAAATATCACTAAAGTAAAAATGACCAAAGTACTCTAAAAATATTAAACAAATTTCTTATTCTTTCTCACCTACCAAACAATTGAAATCTACCAAAAATAAATAAAAAATATATATATAGAAAATCCCTAAAAAATCTTACCCCAAATCAAAGAAATACAAAGAAGCCTAACAAATCTAATGCAAACAGAAGCCATACTAAATTTCACAAAAAAAAAAAAAAAAAAAAAAAAACAATTTGCACCAATTTTTTTATTATTATTACTGTAGAATTTCACAATTATATTTTCAAATTAAACAAATAAAGTGGAAAAATCAGAAATTAACACTGCAAAAAAAAGCAAAAATTGATGAAGAAACTGTAAGTTTTTTTTTTTTTTTTTTTTTTTTTACGGTGTTCTTCCATCAATCCTGAGTGTTGACATCGGCACCATAGTCGATCAAGCACTTCGTAACTTCGATCCAGCCATGGAGCGACGCCACGTGGAGCGATGTGCGGTTGTTGTAGTCCCTAGCATGCACCAACGTCAGATCTTCCTCTAGAAGCTTCTAGACGGCTTTGGCGTCGTTTAGGTGCACGTACCAGAGAATCGAAGAGGTCCAGCTGACTCTCGCTTTCTCCTTCTCCTTCAATTGCGACGGTGTTGACGTGGAGCCTCCGCCTCTGCCTCCATTGAAGAGCTTTGTGCTCAAAGAGAAGCACAAAGAGTGAGGGAAAGAAAGAGGCTAGGGTTTGAGTAGAGAGAAGAAGATGATGGTTAGGTTTGAAAAGAAACACTGAAACGGGCTGGTTTTTTTTTTTTTTTTTTTTTTAATAATTATGGGTAGGCTGAGTTGAATTTGGGTATATTATTTTTGGGTTAAATTGGGTTCAATGGGTTTTTAGTTAAAACCCAATAATTACCGAGTCTAATTGGGTGGGTTTGAGTTTAATTAGAGTGGGTGGGTTTGGGTGGGCAAATAGATTTGGGCTTATTTTGCCACCCCTAGCTCTAATACCACTTGTTGGGAAATTTAGACCTCAGTTGATAAAAGTAACAATTTTTAAACCCAAGTTGTTAATTAGATCTATTATGAATAAACCTTGTTCAAATAAACAAATATCAATATCAAGTCAAAATCATGCATAGCAGAATATTAAATAAGACAAGATATGATGACCCAGGAAAATCGATGAAAAAAACTAGTTTCACAGTAAAAAACTTGGGTGGATACCTTTCCAAAAAGCAATCCACTATAATAAAGAGAAGTTTCAGATCTAGTACAAAACCTTTATCCCTAAACTCTACAATTCCAGTAGATGAACTTACAGCAGCAACCTTCTACCTCTTTAGAACCTCTGAGCTCTCCAATATATGAATGCTCCACCCACAATCATAATTGGAACCTCCAACTAACTTCAAGAACCTTTTGAAGGTTTTCTTCACAGTAGCAAATTTGTGGTGGTTGTTATGACTTCAGCTTCTACACCAATGAAATCTTCAGATCTACTTTGAAACTCTTTGGTTTGGTGAAATAGAGAAAACTTAGTTACGAAACCTGAGCTACATAAACCGATTCAAACGGGTCTCAATTTGGGCTTCAAATGAATAAGTTATGGGCTTTTTCGCGTTGTTGATTTTTGCTGATCCGTGAAGCTCAATAGATCGAACTACTATCGAGCTTGTGTCGAGAACAAAATCTCAATAGATTGAGCTTATGTCGAGGAGACAATAAGTTTCTAGCTTCTATCAAGAGGTATTAAGCTGCTATTGAGGTACATGTTGAAAAAGTGCTGAAAATGTGTTTTTTTTTTTTTTTTTTTTTTTTTTTTTATTTTATAGAAAACTTTGTGTCTTCAACTTAGTTTTCAATTACAACTTTAAGACACATCAAAACTCAATAAAAGACATATAATTTGATATGGTTGATAATAACAAAACACATGACCCTAACACCTTCGTTAGACCAATGGTCTTCAAATCTGACGGGTAACCAATACAATACTACCCTCAGTACATGCTAAACATGTATATAGAAACCCAAAAAAAGTTCAATGCGCTATTCAATTGAATTAAATCTATGGGACGTGGACCCATTATGATATTCCCTAACAATCATCCACCTTAGCTGATTAAGTATACTATCTATCTATATTAAAATGCTACAATAGACTGAATGATCAACTTCAATGAATACAGGATTACCTCTGTGGTTTCGTCCTCATGATTAGCAATTAAGGAATAGCAAGCCGTCACTCTCAAAAAAGAAAATTTCCTTTCACGTGGCTAACTTAAAAAGATCCAGTATATCTTATCCTTTTAGACTCCAAGAAGCTTAAAAAACTAATAAACCTTATGTTTAACTCCAAATAAATAATAATTATAACTGGACCATGTCTTTCAAAATAACTAACTCATGCATCAATATATCTCTTTTATTTATTTTCTTTGTAATGATCATAAAATAAAATAATATCACCTTCAAAATAAATTAAATAATTCGTCAATTCCACTCTAGAAACAATTAAATTAATTTTATGTGAGGCGGGTGTTACATTAATATCGGGCATTGTTAGAGTCAAAAACTTCAATTTCCCAATCAATATTTGATATTCACTAGGATCTTTAAGTTGTGTTTCATGACTCTTAGAAAAATTGAGGTTTCAGTCCATAGGCACTGATGGTTAGAAAATAAACTAGGGTTGTCATTCTCAATAATGACGACCAAATCAAACGTTACACATTTATTACACGCATTGATAATGAAACGTAACAGACAGATCAACGGTAACAAGTGAGCTATGCACTTCAAAGCTCCCATTGATAACGTACTACTCGTTGAACATAAATACAGACATTCATTATCCATTAAGGCGAGAAACAATTATAAAAGAAAGGAGCAATAGAATCCAAAGGGACACACAAATACTTATCCAAAAATCACTCCAAGTCATTTTCTCTCTAAACAAACTTTCTCCCTTTCTGACTTAAGCATCGGAGTGTTTTTGGCAAACACCACATTGGTGTGTTCCATTTCTTTCCAATGCTTTTCTTGCAGGTTTGCATAGGAGACATGACCAACTACAGGATCGTTCATCCACTAAAACGAGGATCTCAACTTGTGATTTTTTCACATATCAGTTTAGTGCTATCAATGGGAACACTAATCATTCATGCCATCTTCCATAAGTGACAACAGAGAACCTTGTAGCACAAGATGGATGTTGAGCAAGCCGCACAACAAATTCAAGCCCTAGTAGCCAGTGTGGAAGAATTGACTCGCCAAAATGAAGAGCTAAAGAGAGCCGCTGAATCTTAAAATGAGGAATGATAGTGGACTATTGAGAATCAGAATGAAGAAGAACGTCGAAGGATCAAAGGAAACCATAATGAGGAAGGATCAGATAGCCAGGCCAATAGGAGGACAAGAGCGTCAGAAGAAAACTCGTCCAGAGTGGAAAGTGAGCTCTGTAGCATGAGAAGGGAGATGGACGAGCTCAGGAATGCGGCAAAAGATAAAGCTGTGGATAACCTGGACAGAATAATTCGAAGGACGAATTGACCATTCACCACTGAGGTGTTGAATCATCCTCTCCCACCGAAGTTTTTCCTTCCCCAGCTAGAGTCATTTGACGGTTCAAGAGATCCAATGGATCACATCAAATCGTTCAAGACTTTGATGCTATTGCAGATGATCCCGGAAGAAGTAATGTGCAGGGTCTTCCCAACAACGTTGAAAGGCGTAGCCAGGGTGTGGTTGCTAAGCTACCCTTAGGTACTATTGCAAACTTCGAGCAATTCAACAAGGGTTTTGTTTGTCACTTCATTGGAGGACAACGACACAAGAAGCCAACTGGGCATCTTTTTAACATCTACCAAGCAGAGGGAGAATCATTAAGATAGTATGTGATGCGCTTCGATAAAGAGTTATTATAGGTTGATGAAGTAGAATTGCTACCAAGTAGGATTGCTACCAGGAGATTTCTTTTTCTCAACCACTAAGAGTCCACCGAAAACAGTGGTAGATCTACTCTACAAGGCCTAAAAGTATATGAATGCAGAGGATGCAGTGACCACTAAAGGAGTGACAACTAAAGGGAAATGGGAAAAAGGAACCAGTCATAACCCTGACAGGAAGAAGGAGACACGAAGCACTGGGCATGCATTGGACAAAAAGAGAAACCTCCCAAATCGAAGGCCTAAATTCACTAGCTTCACCCCCTAATGATGCCAATTGAACAGGTATTGATGCAAATAAAGGATGAACCCTCTCTACAATGGCCAAGACTAATTTACACTCCAGCAAAAGTAAGAGGCAAAAGCAAGTATTGTAGATTCCATTAAGACCACGGACATTACACTGACGAATGCAGACACTTGAAAGACCAAGTAGAAACCCTAATCCGTCAAGGAAAATTACAGAAGTTTGCGCAAAAAACAGAGTCGTATAGATGACAATAGAGGGATGAGAAAGACAGGGAACCAGAGACAGGGGGCAAAAAGGCCCCTATAGGAGAAATAAGGATAATCTTAGGAGGATTGGTAGTGGGAGAATCCTCCATGTCACTAAAGAAGGCATATGCAAGGGAAGTGAACAACGTCTATTTGTGGTTCCCACCTTCAAAAACACCTAGATACAGTGAATTGGACATCGTCTTTTTCAAAAGGGATGCCCGCGGCATCAGACAACCCCATAACGATTTGTTGGTGATAATGGTCCGAATGGAAGAATTCAACATTCATCGAGTGCTGGTAGACAATGGAAGCTCATTAGACATCATCTATTTGCTAGCTTTCCAATAGATGAAGCTGAGCAAGGAAAGGCTTCGACCATTCACTTCCTCATTGCCCACAACATAGGGGAAATCAAAGGAGACCAAGTCCTCGCAAGGGAATGCCATCAAGACACCCTAGCATTAGGGACAAATTGTTCATGGATGATAGATGAACCTGAGCCGATCTCTAAATTGTCAGAAGTGCCACAAGAGGTTGAGGTCATCCCTGGAGATCCATCCAAGGTATTGAAGATAGGATCAACGTTTTTAGCCACAGAGAAGACAAAGATGACAACCTTCCTAAGAGAAAACCAAGATGTTTTCACCTGGAAGCACGAGGATATGCATGCAATCGAAAGGGAAGTCATCCAGCATCATCTTAATGTTAATCTAGAGTCCAAACCAGTGTAGCAGAGACAGAGAGTATTTGCACCTGAACGCAATAGGCAGTAGCAGAAGAGGTTAAGAAACTTCTAGAGGTAGGCTTCATAAGGGAAGTGTTTTACCCTAAGTGGCTAGCCAACGTGGTGATGGTAAAGAAGAACAACGGCAAAAGGAGGATGTGTGTCGACTTTATAGACCTCAATAAGGCATGCTCGAAGGATAGCTTCCCTTTACCCAAGATAGACCAACTGGTAGATTCAAAAACAAGCTTTTAAGTTTCATGGATGCCTTCTCTGGCTACAATCAAATCATGATGGGCGAAGAAGATCAAGAGAAGACCGCATTCATCACTAGCCAAGGGTTATACTATTACAAGTTGATGCCTTTCGGACTAAAGAATGCAATGGCCACGTACCAGAGGTTGGTAAACTGCATATTCTCTCAGCAGATAGGAAGAAATGTGGAAGTATATGTAGATGATATGTTGGTGAAGAGCAATGACGAAACAGATCACCTAGACGACTTGAAGGAGACCTTCAACAGACTACGTAAGTATAAAATGAAGTTGAACCCAACGAAATGTGTTTTTGCTGTTTCATCAGGGAAATTATTAGGATTTAGGGTATCTCAACAGGGCATAGAGGCTAATCCAAACAAGATAAAGGCAATAATGGAGATAAAGTCCCCAAAGACAGTAAAGGAAGTACAAAGCTTAACAAGAAAAATTGCAACTCTGACTAGATTCCTCTCTCGAGCGACAGACAAGTGCTTGCCTTTCTTCAAAGTCTTGAAGAAGCCCTTTCAGTGGATTGATGAATGAGAAGAAGCCCTCACGAAGCTAAAAGACTACCTAGCACAACCACCATTGTTAAGCCCTTCAGAAGCTACATCTCTATTTGGCAGTATTTAATACGGCAGTAAGCTCGGCACTAATTAGAGAAGAGGAGGATGTGTAGAGGCCAGTGTACTATACCAGTCCAGCATTCCAGGGAGTTGAAGCGAATTACCCAAGGCTAGAGAAGATTGCCTTCATTCTAGTAGTCATATCCAGAAAACTGCACCACTACTTTCAGGTACATCCCATCGTTGTCATGACAGACCAATCGATAAGAAAGACGATGAACAAGATAGATGCAATAGGGCACCTCGTCCAATGGGTCATAAAGCTTGGCTAGATCGACATAGAATATTGGCCTTGGGTTGCAATCAAAGCCCTGGTCCTCACTGATTTCATTACAAAGTTCACTTACCCTCAAGAAGAAGAGGAGCCCCAAAAGAAGACATGGATGGTCCAAATAGATGGGTCCTCCACCAAGAAAGCTAGAGGAACAAATGTAGTCCTCATATCACCAGAAGGAGAAATCCTGAAGTATGCGGTCAAATTGCAGTTCCTAGCAACTAACAATGAAGCTGAGTATGAAGCACTTTTAACAAGGTTGAGTCTTGCAAGAGTACTAGAAGCTAAGGCCCCTATCGTCCAAGTCAACTCTTAGCTCGTAGTTGGCCAAATAAGAGAATATTATGAAGCAAAGGAAGAAAGAATGTAGAAGTACCCGAAGATCATTCAAGAACTCTTGTAATATTTCGACAGTGTCGATTTCCAACAAATCCCTTAAGCAAAGAATGCTGAAGTTGATTTCTTAGCACAACTAGCCTTGTCAAACGAACATGACATATCTCCTAAATTATGCATGGAAACAAGGGGACAGACTAGCACGGAAGGAGAACATGTGATGAAGGTATAGGAACAAGACAAATGAATGTATCCCATCATCCGTTACTTAAAAGAAGGACAACTCCTAAAAGAAAGGAATGAAGCACGAAAGGTACAGATCAGAGCTGCTCGCTTCGTCATTATTGACGATGTCTTATACAGACATGGACACTCCCTCCCCTATCTCCAATGTACTAATAAGGAAGAGTCTAACTATGAACTTCAAGAGATACAGGAAGAAATCTGCGGTAACCACACAGGAACAAGGTCTTTGGCGGGAAAAGCACTCAGAGCAAGTTATTATTGGCCAACGTTACAGAAGGATGCATATGACCTCGTCAAAGCATGTGACTAATGCCAACGCTTCGTAAATGTCCATATACAACCAGGGGAGCCAATGACGCCGATAACTGCACCTTGGCCTTTCACCTAATGGGGGATCGACATAATAGGACCACTTCCTATAGGAAGGAAGCAATTCAAGTTCCTTATCATTGCAATCGATTACTTCACAAAGTGGGTGGAAGCTGAGCTAGCAGTGATGATCACAGAAGCCAAGATCACCAACATCGTATGGAAGAACACAGTCTATAGATTCGGGATTCCTAACATAATCATATCGGACAATGGAAGACAGTTTGACAACCCCAAGTTTCAAAAATTTTGCCAAGACCTAGGCATAAAAAATCACTACTCTTCCCCCAGACACCTTCAAGCTTATGGTTAAACCGAAGTGACGAATAAAAGCTTGCTGAAAATTATCAAAAATTGGCTTAAGCGGACAAAAAGTTCATGGCTTGAAGAGTTGCCTAACATTTTGTGGGCGTATAGGACAATAACAAGAGTGCCAACAGGAGAAACACCATTTAGACTAACGTTTGGAATTGAAGCTGTCATACTAGTGGAAGTAGGACTGACGAACATCTATCAAGGTGTATGAAGAGCAGAAGAACCAGCATGGACTCAACAACAATATGGATTTGATTGATGAGGTGAGAGACAAAACTATGAAGCGGATGGCAAAGTACAAGGGAACAATGGCTAGATACTACAACAAGAAGGTGAAGGTGAGAAGATTCGACACAGGCGACCTTGTCCTTATAAAAGTCTTGCAAGTGACAAAGGACTCATCTCAAGGGAAATTAGGGCCAACATGGGAAGGACCCTACGAAGTAATTCGTCACTCTAGAGAAGGATCATACTACATGAAGACCCTGGACGGCCAAGAACTACCTCATCCATGGAACATAGAACACCTAAAGAGATACTATCAGTAAGAATCCCCAAGTATTCCAAAATGCTCACTTTTATTTAGATATAATTTCCTCTTTATTATTGTTTACTGTCCATAGACAAAAGAATATTTTGTCTTTCTATCAATGAAACATGAGAAGAAGTATTATTTAGAAATTATTTTCACGGATTTTTCCATTATGAACTATTGGCCAAGTTGTCATTAATACATGATTTAGAAAAAGTTATTAATACATAACAACAACATAATTTACACATGACTTAAGAAAAGTTATTAATACATAACAACATTGTCATTTATACATGACTTAAGAAAAGTTATTAATACATAGCAACATCGTCATTTATACATGACTTAAGAAAAGTTATTAATACATAACAACAATGTTATTTATACATGAATTAAGAAAAGTAATTAATACATAACAACATCGTCATTTATACATGAATAAAGAAAATTTATTAATACATACCAACATCGTCATTTATAAATGACTTAAGAAAAGTTATTTATACATAACCATACTGTCATTCATACATGACTTAGAAAAATTTATTAATACATAGCCACATCGTCATCAATACACGTCTTAGAAAAATTGTTAACACATAACTAAGACATCATTCATACATGACGTAGAAATATCACACGCCACAGTGTCATCATTCATACATGGCATAGAAACAGTTATTAAACATAATCAAGGATGAAAATACTCAGAAACTATTTGAAGTGAGTTATATGCTCAAAACAGACGAGCCCAAAAGATTTTTCAAAGGAGAAAAGCAAGTAAATGTGCTCAAAACAACAAGCCCAAAAAATAGCAATGTTTTTGCCTTACAAAAAAAATATAAGTAAAGAAGAACAAACAAACAAAGATTTTAAGGAAGACTAGAATGGGATGGATTGGTTGGGATGTTTTTAATTGCATCTGGCACAACCTCGTTCTCAGCTGCGGCCTCAGTAGGACAATCCGCCAAGATTTCCTTCTCCACTTCTTCCATATTGAGCTTGGAGAAGTCTAGCTTTGAGTGGTGCTTAGCCAAGTATTTCTGAAAAAGGTTGAAGCCCTCCACATAATAATCACAGAGCTTATTCGAGTACTCGTAGGAAACCTTGAACTTCTCCACCGCCTCGTGCCTGCCTTCTCGACCTTCAAAAGAGCCTCGTTTATCTGCTTGTCTTTCAGCTTGGAGAAAGTCTTCTCAATATCAATGATTTTCTCTAGAGCCGTCAGACGATCCTTGTCCTTCTCAGCTTCATCAACAAGAGCAGAGATTTGACTCTTTGGCAACTCATTCTCAGCCAAAAGAGAAACGGCCTTGGATTAAGCATCAGCCAACTTTCTGTCATAGTCCAAGTATTTTCCTGAGATGTACAAGGACTCTCCCAGCACCTATAATGACAAGTAAGTGATAGTTAAAAAAAAAAAAGTATGCATAAGGAAAAGAGATGAGGGCACATACTTGCATAAGCTTGTGGACATGTGATGACATCAACCCATAAGGAGGTTTCTCATTCAAAGGCTCTAAGTCCTCCACAGAGATCGCGTCGTGAGCCTTTTGCACTCGGTCTCAGCGTTTTCCCAGAAAGAGGCAATCGAGGCATTACTCGTGGTCTTAGCCTTAGAACTGCCATCTGGAGAGACGATTAGCTCCAAGGACGAAGTAGGCAAAATCGGGCGTTGATCTCTAGACTTCGTGACAGAAGAAGTCACCACAGGATCATCCTTTGGTGGCTTGTTCTCCCTCTGACATTTCTTGGACAGAAGGTCACCAGTCAGGCCGGCCTTAGCTTTCTTCTCCTGAGCCTTGGCAAGTTTGGCTTTGCTGAACCTGGTTGTCATTCTTGAAAAAGAAAAGAAAGGGACTGTGATCCTCATTAAAAAAAAAAAAAAAAAAAAGAAAGAAAAAAAGAAAGGGGTCTTTGACGGTCAATGTACTCTTTTTGACGATCTTAGTGTTCTTTCAAACTTTGCTAGAAGGTTCGAGACCAAGAAAATGAAGAAATAGAGACTGGGGGGAGATGAGCTCGTCAAAGTCTTTAACAGTCTCCAAATACTCCTTGACCTTCTCTAGATGATCGTGATATCGCCTCTTTAGTTAGGGACATACTTTATCTACACAGAAAACAACAGAAACAGATTCAGAAAGCAACAAAAAATATACAAGCATAGAAACACATAAACACGAGTACAAATAAAGAATGCACTAGACATAGGAGTCCCCCAACTACAAAGCAACTTAGGAGCTTCACTCGATTCCTCACCAAGAATGGTTTCCCAGCCTTCACTAGAGACGAAGAAAAAGTTCGTCTTCCCCGTTTCGAAGAGAAGAAGGGGAGTCAAGAATCAGCCTTGAGCTCCTATCCCAGGGAGCCAGGATCGTTGGAATGTCTTAGGCGGTACAAATGTAAAAACTCATCTATCTTAATAGTGTCTTCGTCATTTGCTGAAATCCACACAACCATGCAACATATAACTATCCTCCACGAATTGGGGACTAGCTAAGCAGGGGCAAGTAACAAATGACTGAAGAGCTCCCTAAGGAAGGGATGAATGGGGAAACGAAAACCATTAACGAAGTTAGCCTTATAGAAGCACACTTTATCAACATAAGAATGGCAAGCCCTATCATTGCCATCAGAAATTCTAACCTTGACTAACGAAGGGAGTTGAAACCTATTCCTAATTCTCCCCTCGTCTTTCTCCTTTATAGCACAACAAATATCCCAAGCTTTGTAGGGAGTTGACGGGGAAGTAGCCTCAAGAGCCCTACGGTTCTTGAACGAGGACAAACCCGTCTCAAGTTCGCTAGACCTAACCTCACCCTCTCCAGACATGGCCAATGTTTGAGCAATCCCTAGAATGATGGACTAAAGGAAAAAGGAAACATAAGACAAACCTAAAAGGACAGTTTCTACCTACAAAAAGCCTAACTTTGGGGCGTTTCCTACCTACAATCTCGAGTAGACCACACAAGCGAGTAAAGAAAAAAGAAACCGAAGGACAGTCTGAACTAACCAAGGAATAATCTACCATGAAAACAACAATGCAAGATAAGAAGCACAGAGAACTTACCAGAAGAACTAAGGGAGAAAAACTCAAGTGAGAAGGGAAAGCTATGAGCAGATGAAATGCCACGAAGAGAAAGGAATGAAATGAAAGTGAAAAGAAAAGAAAAGGAGGGAAATTGTGCCAAACACGGAACATGAAATGACGAACGGTTATGTTCTTACCTCGTCCCATAGACGAGGATATGAATAGGGGGCAGCTGATGAGTCAGAAAATAAACTAGGGACGTCATTTCCAATAATGACGACCAAATTAGATGTTACACATTTATTACACGCATTGATGATGAAACGTAATGGACGGAGCAACGGTAACAAGTGAGCTATGCAGTTTAGAGCTCCCATTGATAACGTATTAGTCGTTGAACATAAATACATAAATTCATTGTCCATTAAGGTGAGAAATAGATATAAAAGAAAGGAGCAATAGAATCCAATGGGACACACAAAAACTCATCCAAAAATCACTCCAAATAATTTTCTCTTTAAACAAACTTTCTCCTTTTCTAACTTAAGCATCAGAGTATTTTTGGCAAATACCACACTGGTGTGTTCCATTTCTTTCCAATGCTTTTCTTGCAGGTTTGCATAGGAGACACGACCAACTACAGGATCGTCCATCCATTAAGAGGGATCTCAACTGGTGGTTTTTCACATCATCTGACACTTTTACTGGTTTACACCCAAACATACCATATCAGATAGCAACTCCAATGCACACTTTCGTTGGCAAAGAGAAATTCTAAGCTTACATTAGACACCAACATACCATAATCAGATAGTAACTCCAATGCATACTTTCGATGGCATAGAGAAATTCCAAGCTTACATTTGGCTACTTCTAGACCCAAAAAATATTTCAAGGAGTACAAATCCTTTAATTTGAATTAATTGTTTATGAGTCAAGAATTTATGATTGTCACTAAGCGGAGATCGTCATTAACCCAGAGAAGACATTACGCATTTATTACGCTCATTGACGACGAAACGTAACGGACGAAGCAACAGTCACAAAATGAGCTTTGAACTTCAAACAAAGATTTTGTAATGTACTAGCCGTTGAACATAAATACAGTAATTCATTGCCCATTGATTAGGCACACAACTATAAAAGAGAAGGTAACAGAAGTTAAAAGTACTCACAAATACTTTACGAAATTAATCTCTACTCATTTTCTCTCTAGAATCTTTCTCCCTTATTGACTTAAGCATCGGAGCCGGTTTGGTTGACACCACACCGGCGTGTTACTCTTCCACCCAATTCATTCTTGCAGGTCCTACTATGACAGAGACAACCCCATTCACACCATTGTCCATTCGCTATGACGAGGAACTCAAATGTTGATTTTTTGCATCATCAGTTTGGCGCCGTTTGTGGGAACGCTAATCATTCAAGCTATCTTTCCTAGTGACAAAAGAGTTCCTCGAAGTACAAGATGGAAGCAGAGATTGAACCTCAGCCAGATGCTGTGCAACAACAACAAATCCAAGCCCTCTTGGCTAATGTGGAAGAGTTAACTCGCTAGAATGAAGAACTATTAAAGACAATGGAGTCTCAAAATGCAGAACGACGGCAAACAGTTGAAAATCAAAATGAAGAAGAATCAAACTCTCAGGCCAACAGGCGAGACAGAACTTCAAGAAAAGATTCTACTAGGGTGGAGAATGAGTTTCACAACATGAGGAAGGAGATGGACGAACTAAAAAGTGCTATGAAGGTGTAGACACTCAATTTTGCACCCATAATTTAATCAAGGAGAATGACTTGAATGACGATTCATGTACCACAAATTGCATTACATGCATCAATTGGTTCTTGCATTACATGCATCAACTTGTCTTTGCATTACATGCATTAATTCATTAATTCATTAATATCATAAAAATGATCTTGAGATTCTAACGGTCGCAATGGTATTTCCGGTTTTCAAATCGGGCCATCGGATTGAAAGATATCGCATGATCAAGTTTGCACGGTTAACATGCATTGTGTCCAGGTAAGGTCGACCACACATGATTAGTTTAAATTAATTCTGATTGGTTAAGCCATTAAAATTAATTAAATAATTTTGTGATTGGTTGATAATTAGTGTTTGAAATAGGATTGCATGCATAGGAATAAAATGGATGATTGGATAACAATTAAATTGTGGATAATCTGAACTTTATCAAGATTTATTTTAGGGTATTTATCTACAAGATAATTGTTCTTAAATAGCCTGAATTATTTAGAAAAGAGGTGAAAAATCGTAAACGGAGGATGAAAACAACTCTAGGTACAAGGACCGGCCAAAAAACCCTAGGAGAGGAGTCCAAATGACCCCCGAACACAAAAGAGTGTTCGGAGTCCAAAGGGCAATTTGGCACTTTAAAAGGGTCAGATTTTCTCCTTGTGGGCTTTGGCCCAACGGCCTTTGGGTGATGATAAGGCACACTCTTTTCGATCTTTTCGCAAAAGGATGCGTTCGAATTCAAACCCTAATCATCTGTACCTATTTTTTAGAGCCCTTTGACCACTATAAATAGAGACTGAACCTCATAATTCAACAACTTTTTTTTTACGCTCTAAGAGGCACACGTTTTGAGGCTCTCAAATTGCTGATATTTGCTGATCCTCTCTAAAATTTTCTGCTTAAATTAGGGTTTTTAGGTTTCAAAGATAACTGAATAAGTTTCTTTGAACCCTAAAACATCCTCTCAAGAACAAGGAGTGCTCATGCAAGAGGTTTTTTTCAATCGCCCTCTCTTTTTTATGCTATCTTTTTATGTTGATGAATGTTT
The DNA here is from genome assembly GCF_932294415.1 of Quercus robur. Lineage (NCBI taxonomy): Eukaryota > Viridiplantae > Streptophyta > Magnoliopsida > Fagales > Fagaceae > Quercus > Quercus robur. Next base: position 42,767,491 of record NC_065538.1, on the reverse strand, counting down.
TATCCATAACATGAATTGTTAATTGTTGTTTTGTTTAAAGCATGATTGTTTTTTTTTTTTTTTAATTTTTTTTTTAATTTTTTATTTTTAATGTGATTGTTATAATCTCTTTCTTGAATGTCAATAATCTGCATGTGAACGATTCTTTTTCTTAAAATAAATTAGATCTACATCTTTATTAGGTGTAGATCTGGATTTTTCATGAAATAAAACAGATCTACATCATTATTAGATGTAGATATGATTTTTCCTCAAATAAAAACGGATCTGCATCTTTATGAGATGCAAATCTGAATTTTTCTCAATTAAAAACTGATTTGTATCTTTCTTAGATACATATCTGATTTTTCTTTAATACATGCAAATTTGAAATAAAGAAAAAGATTAAACATGATTGTGTTTGTGCTTGTTTTCTTTAATTCATGTTGCATGAATTTAAATTATGAATGAAACTCTCTTCTTAAAAAATCTTTTTCATTCTTTTTTTAACATATACAAACCAGATCTGATTTTTATGTTATCAAAGAAACATTTTTTTTTTTTAATTATCTCAAAATAGATCTAATCTTTTATAAATCCAAAAACCATTTTTTTTAGTTCTTAAAAAACAGATTTGATATTTTTTCAAACCAAAAGGCTTTATTTTATGTAATAAAAATAGATCTGAATTTTTATCTCCAAAACCACTTTTTTCTACATACTACAAAACAAATCTGGTATTTTGACAAATCAAAATTTATTTATTCTTACCAATCAAAACATATCTGAATTTTTTTAAAAATAAAAGAAGAGACTTCATTCATAAATAAATTTGTGTGATTTAATTTTAGTGTCACATGTTCAACATATCATTTATGACATACATAAAAGGTACATTGGTCACAAGAGTCTAGAAGACCAAACTTTGTCTGGGTAGAATGGGTGCCTAACACCTTCTCATTCTGTAACCTAGCCTCCGGATTTAGGTCATTGGTTAAGTAGATCTAGCCTTGTCTTTATTTTTTTTGCTTAGAATGTAACTAGGACAAGAAACCATGTATTTTTGGTAGATTGTAACTAGAACCCAAAGCCATGTAATTTTTCAAATATGTAATTTTTTTTTTTTTACTCAATCAATGAGGAGAAAAATTCAGTTATGTACTTAGTTTTTCTTATTTTTTTTATTTATTTATTTTTATAAAAAAATAAGAGACGACTCCATACCACTTACCCAAAAAGAGAGGTGCCCTAAAAGGTATCTGAATCTCTTTTTTAAGGGACACTTTTTTGTCGAGGTCTCTCACAGAATGACAAAGGCGGAGAGAATCTGGATGGGATGATTCGAAGGACAGACTCACCATACACTAATGAAGTGCTGAATCATCCTCTTCCATCAAAATTCCGTCTCCCACAGTTGGAGTCATATGATGGTTATCGAATCATTCAAGACGCTAATGCTATTGTAAATGACCCCAAACAAGGTGATGTGTAGGGCATTCCCAACAACACTGAAGGGAGTAGCCAAAGTATGGTTCAGCAAGATACCCCTAGGAACTATTGCAGACTTTGAACAACTCAGCAAGGGTTTTGTTCGTCATTTCATTGGGGGGCAAAGACACAAAAAACCAACTGGTCATCTTCTCAACATTCAGCAAGTAGAAGGAGAATCACTAAAATAGTACATCACTCGGTTCAATTAGGAGCTGCTATAGGTAAATAAATCTAAAGATCAAGTTATCTTAACAACCTTCCAAGTAAGGTTGCTACCAAGAGATTTCTTTTTCCCAATCACTAAAGGTCCACCAAAAACAGTAGTGGAGTTGCTCTGTAAAGCTCAGAAGTATATGAATGCAAAAGATGTAGTGCTCACAAAGGAAATGAAAGGCAAAAGGAAGAGAGACAAAGGAACGAGTAGCAATCACGATAAGAAGAAAGAAACACGAAGTGTTGGGCAGACCACAGGGAAAAAGAAGGAACTCTCAGACAAGAAACCCAAGTTCACTAACTTCACTCCTCTAATAATGCCAATTAAGCAAGTCCTCATGCAGAAAAGAGATGATCCCTCCCTGTAATGGCCGAAGCCAATAAGCACTCCAATAGAAAGAAGAGACAAGAGCAAGTACTGTAGGTTCCACCAAGACCACAGACATTGTACTGACGAATGTAAACATTTGAAAGACCAGGTGGAGACTTTAATCTGGCAAGGAAAGTTACAGAAGTACGTTAGAAAGATGGAGCCCCATTTGAAATTGATTTCCTCATAGTTGATTGTCCTTTAACATACAACATCATCTTAGGAAGACCTGCACTCAATAGACTAAGAGCAGCGACGTCAACATATTACTTGTAGGTGAAGTTTCCAACAGCCCATAGGGTAGGAGAAGTCAGAGGAGACCAAGTTCTGGCAAGTGAATGCTATCAAGCTGCCTTAGCATCTGGAGAGAACCACACATGGGTGATCAATGAACCAAAGCCCATTCCCGAACCGTCAAAAACACCACAAGAAGTTGAGATAATCCTAGGGGATTCGACGAAGGTATTGAAGATTAGAACAACACTCCCAACTTTAGAGAAAGAGAAGATGATTTCCTTCTTAAGGGAAAACCAAGATGTCTTCACTTGGAAACAGGAGGATATGCCCGGAATTGATAGGAAGATCATATAGCATCGTTTCAACGTTAACCCAGAATGCAAACCAGTATAGTAGAAGAGGAGAATATTTGCACTAGAATACAACAAAGCTGTAACTGAAGAAGTAGAGAAGCTACTAGAAGCTGATTTCATCAGGGAAGTCTTCTATCCAGATTGGCTAGCAAACGTGGTAATGGTAAAGAAGAGCAATGGAAAATGGAGAATGTGCGTTGACTTCACAGACTTGAACAAAGCCTGCCTAAAAGATAGCTTCCCCTTGTCGAGGATTGATCAATTCGTGGACTCAACTGCCGGACACAAACTCTTGAGTTTCATGGACACATTCTCTAGATACAACTAGATTCTTATGGACGAAGATGATCAAGAGAAGACCTCGTTCGTTACCAACCAAGGGTTGTATTGCTACAAGGTTATGCCCTTTGGATTGAAGAACGCAGGAGCCATATACCAAAGATTGGTAAACCGCATGTTCTCTTACCAGATTGGAAGGAATGTGGAGGTGTACATAGATGATATGCTAGTAAAAAGCAAGGATGAAGCCAACCACTTTGACAATCTAAAAGAAACCTCCAGCACACTACGTAAGTACAATATGTGGAGGTGTGTTTTTGCTGTTGCTTCAAGAAAGTTCTTGGGATTCGTGGTGTCCCAATGAGGCATAGAGGCAAATCCGAACAAAATAAAGGCAATAATCAAAGTCAAGTCACCAAAAACAATGAATGAGGTGCAGAGATTGACAGGAAAGGTTGCAGCCCTAAACAGATTCGTCTCTAGGGTAACGGATAAATGTATGCCATTCTTCAAGGTATTGAAAAAAGCCTTTCAGTGGACTGACGAATGTAAGGAGGCCCTTGCCAAGTTAAAGGAGTACTTGATTAAGCCACCTCTGCTAAGCCCCTTAGTATAGGAGAGAAGCTGTACCTCTACTTAGCAATATCGAATATTGTAGTAAGTTCGGCACTGATCAGAGAAGAAGGGAATGTCCAGAAGATAGTCTACTATACCAGCCAGGCATTCCAAGGAGTAGAGGCAAGTTAACAAAGGATGGAAAAGATAGTTTTCACATTATTGGTCACTCTAGAAAACTCCGTCCTTATTTCCAAGCACACCCCATCATCGTCATGATAGACCAGCCCATAAGAATGATGATGAACAAGATAGATGCAGCAGGACGACTCATTCGATAGGTGATTGAATTGGGCCAATTCGACATCGAATATCGGCCCTGAGCAGCAATCAAAGCCCAAGTGCTAGCAGACTTCATCGTAGAATTCACTTACCCCTATAAGGAAGAAGAACCTCCTATGGAAACATGGATGGTCCAAACAGATGGGTCTGCCATGAAGAAAGTAGGAGCAGGAGTGGTGCTCATATCTCTAGAAAAAGAAACATTGAAGTATGCAGTCAGATTGCAATTCCCAACAACGAATAACAAGGTAGAATACGAAGTTTTACTAACAGGGCTAAGTCTAGCAAAAGCTCTAGGAGCAAAGAATCTTATTGTCCAAGCTAATTCTCAGCTAATTATTGGACAAGTAAAGGGAGATTATGAAGCCAAAGAAGAAAGGATGCAGAAGTACTTGAAGATGGTCCATTGTCTCTCACAACACTTTAATAGCCTAGACTTTTCGCAAATCTTAAGAACCAAAAATGCAGAAGCTGACTTCCTAGCAAGATTGGCTTCGTCATACAACTACAATGCAACCTCTGAACTATGTATAGAGATAAGGGGGCAGCCAAGCGTAGAAGACGAGCAAGTTCTGAAGATAAAAGAACAAGATGAATGGATGACTCCCATCGTCTGTTACTAGAAAGAAGGATGGCTCCTTGAAGATAAGACAGAGGCAAGGAAGATACAAATTAGAGCAGCTCACTTCATTATTATTGATGACATGTTGTATAGACAAGGATATTCACTCCCATATTTAAGATGCACTAGCTCAGAAGAAGCAGATTATGTGCTCTGCGAGATACATGAGGGAATCTGTGAAAATCATGCTAGGGCAAGATCCTTAGCAGGAAAGGCACTTAGAGCAGGATATTATTGGCCAACCCTACAGAAAGATGCATACAACATCGTCAGAGCATGTGATAAGTGTCAACGCTTCGCAAATGTCCAGATGAGACCAGGAGAGACAATGACACCCATATCCTCACCATGGCCCTTCGCCCAATGGGGAATTGATATTATGGGTCCATTCCCTCTAGGGAAGAAGCAACTCAGATTTCTGATTGTCGCAATTAATTACTTCACAAAATGGGTAGAAGCAGAACTAGTGACGACGATAACAGAGGTTAAAGTCACAAGCTTTGTGTGGAAAAACATTATCTGCAGATTTAGGGTCTCACATGTCATAATATCAGACAATGGAAAGCAATTTGATAATCCCAAGTTTCGAAAATTTTGTCCAGACTTAGGAGTCAAGAATCACTACTCTTCTCCAAGACACCCTCAGGCCAACGAACGACAGAAGTGACGAACAGAAACTTGCTCAAAATCAAAATCAACAAAACTTGGCTTGAGGGGGCATGGCCTGAAGAACTACAAAATGTCCTTTGGGCATATTAGACGAACACAAGAGTTCCAGTAGGAGAAACACCATTCAAACTAACATTTGGCACTAAGGCCGTCATACTAGTAGAAGTGGGACCGACGAAGCTTCCGAGTCAAAACTTATGAAGACCAGCAAAATTAGCAGGAGTTAACAGCAACTTGGACCTAATTGATGAAGTCAGAGAAGCTATGAAGCAGATGACCAAACATAAAGAAGCGATGGCCAGATACTATAACAGAAAAGTTAAAGTAAGAAGGTTCAACACAGGAGACCTCGTTCTTAGGAAGGTGTCACAGGCAACAAAGGACCCATCCCAAGGAAAACTGGGACCAGCCTAGGAAGGCCCCTACGAAGTAATCCGTCATTCCAGAGAAGGCTCTTACTACTTGAAGTTTCTAGAAGGCCAAATATTGCCTCGACCGTGGAACATAGAACACTTAAAGAAATACTACCAGTAAGGAATGCTTTACATTTCAAGTTGCCTAATCTTCATATCAATATGTATGATAGTTATTACTTTCGTCATTCATAGATCAATAATACACGAAAGCATTATCCATGCATATTTATCAATGATTATTCATGAGTCATTTGTCAACAAAAATATGTGCAACACTTAGGAGTCATCCTTGGGAGACGTCCTAAGGACCTCCGTCATTAAAATTCTAAATCAAAAGCTGTTTACACACAACCACCAAAGTCGACTAAATCAGAGTTGTTTAAACACAACCAATATTATCGTCATTCAAGCACGAATAGACAAAACAAAAAAATGGTTAACCTAATGATTCTCCAATACCACGAATTTAAGTCACAAGTATAGCACAACATCGTCATTCAAACATGACTCAATAAGAAGTTGTTCAAACACAGCTAAAAGATACTAAATTGTTCAAACACAACTAAGGCCGTTATTCAAACATGACTCAATAGACAGTTGTTCAAACACAGCTAAAATATACTAAGTTGTTCAAACACAACTAAGATTGTCATTCAAACATGACTCAATAAAAAAGTTGTTCAAATACAACTAAAAAATGTTAAGTTGTTCAAACACAACTAAGATCGTCATTCAAACACGACTCAATAGGTAGCTATTCAAACACAGCTAAAATATACTAAGTTGTTCAAACACAACTAAGATCATCATTCAAACATGACTCAATAGATAGCTGTTCAAACACAACTAAAATATACTAAGTTATTCAAACACAACTAAGATCGTCATTCAAACATGACTCAATAAAAAAGCTGTTCAAACACAACTAAAAAATGTTAAGTTGTTCAAACACAACTAAGATCGTCATTCAAACATGACTCAATAAAAGCCATTCAAACACAGCTAAAATATACTAAGTTGTTCAAACACAACTAAGATCGCCATTCAAACATGACTCGATAAAAAAGTTGTTCCAACACAGCTAAAAAAATGTTAAGTCTTTCAAACACAATCAGAATTATCATTCAAAGATGATTGTTTCAACACAGCCAAAGATAAAGAGCTATTCAGATACAAGTTAAGTATAAAACATGTTGCTTCAGCACATCGTCATAAAAGGTTGTCCAAACACAACCAAACATAAAAGAGTTGCTTGCCACAACTAACCTATCTATCATTGTCATAGAGATTGTTTAATTGCCCAAAACAATGAGCCCAAAGAGAAATATTGTTCTTGCCTTGCAAAAAATAAGGGAAAAGAAAGAAAGAAACTCAAAAGAAAAAAAAAGAAAAAGAAAAGATTATTGCTCATCAGGGACAGGGTTTGCAGGGGTTGTAATTGCGGCCTCTTCCATTACTTCATCAACATCTGTGACTTCCTCCGTCACATTCTTTGTTGTAGTCTCAAAAGGACGATCAGACATAAGTTCCTTCTCAATGTCACCCATAACCAAGCCAGAGAGGTCCAAGCCATGGTGATGCTTTACCATCCACTTCATGAGAAGATCAAAGCCCTCCACATAGTACTTGCACAACTCATCGGAATACTCGTTGGGGTCTTTGAATTCCTTTACCGCCGTGGCCCCAACTTTCTGCAGTTTCAACTCTAGGTCACCAATTTGCTTGTCCTTCAGCCTGCAGAAGTCCTTCTCCACTTGTAGGCTCTTCTCCAAGACTGCCACCCATTCTTTATCATTTTCAGCCTTAATGGTAAGAATGACAACCTTGTTCTAAGTGCCTCGTTCTCAGCAGAAAAGGACTTGACCATAGGTTTGGACGAGGCCACCTTATTCTCCAAATCCAGGAGCTTCCGGGAAAAAACAAAGACTCCCTCTAAGCCTACAAAAAATTTTCCATAGCAGAAGTGGAATAAAGGAAAAGGAGAAGTAAAGGCAAACCACAGCACATACCTACACAAGCTTTTGAGTGTGAGACAACATCACCTTACTAGATGAATTCACTATCAGAGGACTTAGGTCATCCATAGAGAGCACCTCATAAGCCTTCAAAGTCGCCGCATCAGCATCATCCAAAGGTAGGAAGAAAAGACTTACCACCAACCTTCTTCTTCTTCCTGACCTCCTCTCCACCAGAGGCAATCACCTCCAATGACGAAGTGGGAGAGGTAGGGCGCTTGGCACGCGAATGGGCAGGAGCAGAAGTTACCACAAGATCTTCCTTAGAAGCGTCACTTGTCTTTGAACGCTTCTTGGATAGAAGACCATTGACGATGTCAACCTTGGCCTTCTTCTCTTGGGCCTTAGCTAATTTCTACTTGCTAAATTTAGTTGTCATTCCTGAAAGGACGAGGAAAAAGTTAAAAAAAAGAGAGAAAAAGAAGAAGGAGAAATATAGACTTCCGAACCTTTTTCACAACTTCCAAATTCTTCCGAACCTTAGTGGACGATTTCGGACCTAAAAAGTGAAGAAATATAGACTGAGGAGAAACGAGCTCATCAAAATCCTTGCAGACTCCAAATATTCCTTTACTCTTTTAGTGCAAAGCTGGTACCTCTTCTTCAAATGAGGACGTTGGGAAACTCAAATAAAAACACAAGTCACCTATCATCGTCACTTATAAAAGAAAGGAAAAACAATAGAAAGATTAGAAAGACGCACCAGACACAGGAACTCCCCAACTACGAAAAAACTTGGGGGCTTCGTCCAGGTCCTCACTAGGGACGAACTCCCAACCTTTTCCAAAAACAAAAAAGAAACTTGGCTTCTAGTTCCAGAGAGACAACGGGTAATCGAGTATTAACCTAGAAGCCTTAGCCCATAGCTTAAACTCATAATAGCTGGGGTCCTTTAACTTTCTTAGACGATAGAATTGAAGGAATTCATCCCTCCTAATGGCATTGCCATCATTGGTAGACATCCACACCGCCATGCAAGAGATGATGATCTGCCAAGAGTTGGGCACTAATTGTGCCGAAGCAAGATGCAAATAAGAAAAAAGTTCCCTAACAAAGGGATGAACAAGGAAACAAAGGCCACTAGTAAAATCGGCCTTGTAAAAACAAACCTCCTTAGCATATGAGTGACAAGCCCTCTCTTCATCACTCGGGATCCTAATCTTTATGGAATCAGGGAACTGAAACATATCCTTAATTCGCTTTTCGTCCTTCCTCGTAAGGGAACACAAAATGTTCCAAGCTTTATAGGGGGTGGAAGGAGAAGTAGCCTCTGAAATCACATGATCATTAGACGAAGATAACCTCATCTCCAGGTCACTAGACCTAACTTCAAACATCTTTAACAACCTAGCCACCTTAGCAAAATGGGAAGCTAGAGGGAATAATGAAGAAAGGAGAAACTTGTATGGACTGGCCCACTCGAGACACTCTCCCTCTACGGACTCGAGTAAACAACCTAGGTGAGCAAAAAGAAAAGCTATTGAAGGACAATCAACCCTAATAGCAGAGTAATCTACCATGGAAGAACAGGAAAAGAAGCAGGAGCACGAAGAACTTACCAAGGAACGCCGGACTGAGAAAGGAAGCTTGAAGGAGAGACAAACCCTAGGATGAAAACTGAAGAAGGAAAGAACACAGAAGGAAGGAAATAGGAGGGAAAAACGAGAAATAAGTGACCAAAATATGCACAGGAAAACCGAGAAATGTCTACACATCGAATGCATCCTGACCATACACGTGGCACCTAACTACCCAAATAGCAAATCGTCATAAATGTGCAGTACACGGAATGCAAAGCGTCAAACGAATTTGTTCTTATCTCGTCTAATAGATGACAATGTGAACAAGGGCGTAACTGATGAGTCAGAAATTTATGATTATCATTAAGCGGAGATCGTCATTGACCCAGAGAAGATGTTATGCATTTATTATGCTCATTGATGACGAAATGTAACGGACGGAGCAATGGTCACAGAATGAGCTGTGAACTTCAGACAAAGATTCTGTAACACATTAGCTGTTGAACATAAATACAACAATTCATGGAAGAACAGGAAAAGAAGCAGGAGCACGAAGAACTTACCAAGGAACGTCGGACAGAGAAAGGAAGCTTGAAGGAGAGACAAACCCTAGGATGAAAACTGAAGAAGGAAAGAACATAGAAGAAAGGAAATAAGAGGGAAAAACGCGAAATAAGTGACCAAAATATGCAAAGGAAAATCGAGAAATGTCTGCACATCGAATGCATCCTGACCATACACGTGGCACCTAACTACCCAAATAGCAAATCATCATAAATGTGCAGTACACGGAATACGAAGCGTCAAACGAATTTGCTCTTATCTTGTCTAATAGATGACAATGTGAACATGGGCGTAACTGATGAGTTAGAAATTTATGATTATCATTAAGCAGAGATCGTCATTGACCCAGAGAAGATGTTATGCATTTATTATGCTCATTGATGATGAAACGTAACGGACAGAGCAATGGTCACAGAATGAGCTGTGAACTTCAAACAAAGATTCTGTAACACATTAGCCATTGAACATAAATACAACAATTCATTTCCCAGTGATTAGGCACACAACTATAAAAGAGAAGGAAATAGAAGTTAAAGGTAGACACAAATACTTTACGAAATTACTCTCTACTCATTTTCTCCCTTACTAACTTAAGCATCGGAGGCGGTTTGGCTAACACTACACCGGCGTGTTACTCTTCCACCCAATTCATTCTTACAGATCCTACTACGATAGAGACGACCCCATTCACAACATTGTCCATCTGCTACAACGAGGAGCTCAACTATTGATTTTTTGCATCATCAATTATGTAAGAAAACCTTGAGAGCATCAATTGTATATGTTAGGGCCACAGACACACACACACACATATATATATTTTATGTATTTGCATCTTAGTTTAAGTGAGTCTAAGTATGAACAAGTAGTACACATTGCCAAAAAAAAAAAAAAAAAAAAAGAAGCTCAAAATACTGCTTAAGAGAAAGTTGCTAATACTTGTTTATTTATCAAAACTTAATGAAACTCGACACCTCTCGATCTATTGAGTTACAGGAATTCAGAACAAAAACAACTATTCCAACCCATGATAACTTGGTCATATTGGGATTCATGCACTAGGGTTGTAGGGCATATAAAATGGTCATCATCATAGACATCATAGAGGAGTCATGTTGTTGTGAAGCTACTACAACTTATATGCCTAGGCTTTTGTGCCAAGTTGCTATTGGTTCATCTAGTGTGTTGCTTTGAAGGACTTTGCATTAAACTGTATCAATCTTCGATTATTGTAGGAGTTAAACATGGATAGGAGATTCAAGCAAGGAGAAGTCTATTGCAATAAGTTCCCAATTGGGATTGGAGCTGAGCTCTTATATAGATCAGGAAGTTCTACTATGGGTAAGTACTTCAGGATAGGGTAAGATTCCTTAGACTTATAACCTTAATTCTTGTTAGTGGATTTTTCAGGAGTGGTGACCTAAATATTCACTCATTGGGTTTTTCATGCGAAGGTTTTTCCCATTATGACCATATACTGTATCAAATTTATACTATGCTGCATTTAAACTCTAAATTGGTGATTTGGTTGTGCTGTTAATTGGTAGTGTATGTAACTAAACTAATTAATCAACTTGATTAATTGGTTAATTAACTTGAGTTAATTTATAACCCAACAATAGATAAGTTGTTACTTACAATAACTATATCATCAACGTATACTAGAAGAACAAGAAAATTAGATTCCTCAACTTTGGTGAATAAAGAATAGTCTGATTTTGATTGGTGAAAGTCTTTAGAAAGAAGAGCTTGAGACAATTTCTGACACCACTAATAACAAGATGCTCGTTTAAGCACATACGAGGACTTGGTAATCTTGCAAACTTAATTCTCCTCCTTGCTAGGAACACTAGGTGGCAAAGTCATGTAAATTTCATCATTAAGTTCATAGTGTAAAACAAATTGTTTACATCAAGTTGGATTAGATGCCAATGGTTCATAGCAGTCAAGGCCAACAAATTTATAGTATCTCTAACATTACTCTTAACTAAAGGGTCGTGTGTCTTTAATAATCCATGCCGATTTAAAAAAAAAAAAAAAAAAAAAAAAAAAAAAAAAAAAAAAAACTCTTTAAGAATAGTGAACATTGGACAAGGTTGCAGATTTAACTATGCAAGCATGATAGATTAGAGTAGATCTCTTAATAATGTGTATTCTTATAGATATGACCTGTTGACAGCTTGAGGGACCCTTCTCAGTTCTCACATGTTATTTTCCTACTACTTTTCTTCATTCTCATAATATATAAAATTCATCTTTCGTTTTTTGTTTTATTTTTTTGTCAATGAGGTTGAAAGAGCTCAACAGCACTTGGTTTTTTCTATTACTATTTCCAGGAGCTTTCTTAAGCTACTAAGGTTTGGATGCTCTCTCCAAAAGTAAGCTTTTTTTATGGCACACCCACTTAAAATACAATGGAATTTTCCATCCCAACATTCTGAAAGGCCCCCACAGGACCCGGCGGCACTAGAAAATTCCATAAGCTACCGTCCAGAGCGTCTAACCTATATTGTTAATGGCATTAGATTCTCTGCTTAAACCAATATATAACGAGCACTTAACTGGAATTTCCTTTGTTGACTGCTGCTTTTTGGCACATTTTCCAAGTTTGACTTCCAAGTAAAGCAACATTTGAGACAAAAAAAAAAAACCATATATTACAAAAATAATTCCGATAATTCCGAGTGACAAGTTATTTATGATAAATAATAAAAGTGATATCAATAATAAATTCAGATGAGAATAAATAAAAATATACAAATCCAACTGTTATGAAAATTAGTTTATTTGTTCGATTCTTTATGATTTTGTACGTGGTACAATTAAACACGTCATTGGGATGTAAAAATTAATCAAAGACTTTAATCATTTTGGTCCTTAATCATTGCATCAAGTCTAAGTGATGCCATGCTCCTAAAAAAAAAATAAAAATAAAAATAAAATCTAAGCAATGCCAACCATTTAATATTTTTCACATGTTCTAACCAAAATTTGAGTAATCCTACCAAAATTTTCTAAATGTTCATATTAGTATATTACTTCCATCTATATACGAGAGAAAAATGATATTTTCATGAAAAATATTCATAATACATAACTTAAATTATGTGCTTATTCAGTGCACGTCAATAGACTTCAAGACAATGCACCCTCTTTTTTTTTTTTTTTTTTTTTAAGAATCTTATAATGTAAAATCTATCTAGATATCATTCATATAGATTCAATTCCTTGAGATTTATATTCTGGTGGGTATGCTTTCGAGGAATGGTCCTTGATATCTTTATTTTAATAAAATTAAAAAGAAGACTCATTTAACTAGATCCTTCGTGTATCCTTCCATACTAAAATAATAAAAAATTAAAAATTAAACAATCGGTGTTATTCCATTATATAAAATAGAAATACCAACAACAAAAAAATATCTTATAATAATTAGCATGACACCTCATTTGAGTTAAGACATTATAAATTACTTTTTAAAGATTTACATCATTGATCTTGATTAAGTGCTGATTTCATCACTCTTCCGGGGAAAGGAGGAGAGGGTATTTAATTAATTATAATTAGGAGTACTGTTGTTAATGGCAAAATTCATTTTATGTGTACAAAAAAAAAAAAAAAAAAACACCTTGCTTGTTGTAGTAGGCATGATTATGTTCTTTGTTACGTTCATTTTCGTCATCATCATCTTGGTACGTTGTAATTAGTTTGAAATAGACCCCTTCAAAGGTAAACAATGGAATCATATGAGATATGAATTTTTCTTAATGATTTGCCACCGCGCGCTATAGCTCTCTATTGACAAAATATATAGTGGTAACATGTACGTGAATAGCTCCAGAATCCCCATCTTTAATATCATAAATTTGCCTCCTTGGGTCATCATGAAAGACAGCATGTGTTTCCGCCACTTGACAAAATATTTTCATCTTTTTAAAACAGCCATCTTCATGTTCTATAACATCACACGTAAGTACAGGAGGTACATGATAGACAAGTCACCAAATGGAACATATGGGCTTCGAAACAATCCATTCACATCCTCCATTTGAAGTTTGGATGTCATTATCTTTTTTTTTTTAATTTGACTTCAAAAACATTGCAGATATATTTAAGTGTTGACAATAAATACCTTACTGATATGAGCACCTCTAGTTTCCTTTGCTACATTGCTTAATAGGATCAAAATTTCGAACTTACCCTAGTTTTTGTGTAGAAAAATACAGATTTTGGGAGGGCAATCCTATCTTTTCACTTGGAGAAAATGTAAATTTGATGCTAAGTGGGAAGAATAAAAGAAAAGCAACACGAAATAAAGGGTAAGATCTTTTGTCTGCACATTGTTTTTGGGGGTGCAATGTGGTCAGCCTTTGATAGGTACAGTTGGGTTGGATTTGACGCTTTAATTTGGTCCCCCTGAGTCTAAGTGAACCCAACTCTCTCTCTCACTCACTCTTTCTCTCTCTCAATTTACAGATTTTCCCTTAACGTGCGCGTTGGGTTTCTTTCATGTTTTGCCAAATTGGAATCTATTGTCCGGTGGTGGTGGGGTGGTGCCTGGTGAGTGACTGGTGTGGGTGGATAGGACCCACCTGCCCATCCATATCAACATTGACTCACTCCGGTCTTGGTTTACTAGCTTCCTTGCTTTTTATTTTTATTTTTTTTTTATGGGAACTTCCTTGCTGTTTGATTGCTTTATTCTTATTAGATTACATATTCATACTTATTTTATTTTCTTGTCTACTATTCTTGAATTTATTTAAAAGCGATTTGATTGATTTATTATTTTCTCATATATTGGCAACCAATTTGTCCTTCATTAATTTATGGTAATAATAAATAACTAAATTAAGTTCATAAAAATTTATGTTAATAATTAATAATTAAATTGTAACTACCAGAGAAAAGCACCAGTCGTGTCTATGCTTACGCTCCAAAAGGGTTAGTCAAATTACAATTGGGGCTCTTCTTAATTACTTATAAACTCAAGAGTACCGCAATGCCTTGAGCCACATGGTATTACTAGGTTTGCTTTGATGAGATCATTTGTAATGGCCTAAGGAAATTAAGCATTCGCCACATCTGCGCTCACACCCAAAAAAGATTATTCAAGTGACAATTGAAGTTATTCATAATCAATTATATACCCGATATTCACCAAATAAACAATTGATGTGAGACTCAGCATATGCCTGTACAACACAAACACAAACAATATCCAATCAATTTGGAGCATCACATAAATTATAGTTGAAATAATATTGTAAGGACTCAATTTGTAACGACCCAAAAATGAAGTTGGGTTCGCACATAAAAAGGCCCAAACAATATCACTTATAGAGCGTGGGTTTGAAAGGCTAGGCCTTGGTCATCGGACGAGGGTTAGTCGTCTTGTTCGTACAGAATTAGGCTGTGTTCACTCGAGGAGTCTTTCTCCTTGAGGCGGTCTGGGAGGCTCTAGTTCTTGGCCTTTTTTCCCAGCCCTTCTTTCCGGATTGCTTGCTTCTCCTTTTATATTAGCTTGTACCCTTTATCCTACGTTCACGTGTAGGATCGACTTTCCAGAACTGACACTTGTCCCATCAGCCCATATCCAAAGTGGTTGGGGGTGGTTGTAAAAACTGAAGAGCGTGGTTCTGTCAGGTGCAGAGTATTCAATGGCAGTAATGGCAACTTTCCCTTTGTCCTTGGTCGTTATACTATCCAGTGTCCCCTTCTCTATTGACATAAATATTTTAGATTTTTTCCAAAAGTGTTCCTATACCGTTCTTGCCCCTTCTTTCAGAAAGACCCTGGGGAATGCCGAGGACAGAATCATCCTCGGCTATGTCTCAAGACTACTTAGACTTTTACTATACGTCCTCGGCTATATTCCTCCTCGGCTCGGGCCTTGGGCCCCAATGTAAAAATGGGCCAGGGCCACAAGTTATTGGACCCCACAAATATAATTTGAGTTAATTAAAAAAATGATTAGTTCAAAATTTATAAAAATTAAATTCACCAAACTATATTGATTAAATTATAGAATTACTATGGATGGACTATTTATGTTATTAATAAATTAGAAATAATAATTTTCTATCTTACAAATTTATTTACAAACTTACACAATTCAATATCAAGTCTATATAAGTATATTTTTATACATATATAATACAAACATGTAATATTATATATACTCAAAATAGAGCCTCATACTCATGAGTTTATTCACAAATACATTATTATGCTCAAGATTAGCTCATTTGATAATCAAGCCTAAATTGAAGTTTGAGTTTTGATCATTTGCTAAATAAAAAAACATTACAAAGTTTTTTCCCAAATCAATTTGGAACTTTTTATGAACAATTTGATTGATTTAGAGCCCTACTCATCGTACATGTTATCATTAAGATCGGGAGAAAATGGGCAAATTCCCCTTTAAAAAAAAAAAAAAAATCTAGCATTTTGTCCCATTTCCCAAACTAATTAGAGAAATACCTCTGTTATAACTTGATTGTCCAAAAATCGAGTTTCAAAACGCCACTATAGGTTCCTTAAAACGTCACTATAGGTATGGGGTAATTAAACTTAAAAAAATATATATATATATATATTTGAATGGAACTCGAGTTCATGGAGCTCGAGTTCCAAAATGCCGCTATAGGGTCTTAAAACGTCACTATAATGCTACTTAAAACGCCACTATAGGGCTCCAGAATTTTTATTTTTTTTTATTTTTTATTTCTTCAGTTTGTTATAACTTGATTGTCCAAAAATCGAGTTTTAAACTGAAACTCGATTTTTGGAAAATCGAATTTCAAAACAGGGGCATTTCCCTAATTAGTTTGGGAAATGAGGCAAAATGCTATTTTTTTTTTTTTTTTGAAATGAGCATTTGCCCATTTTGCCCTTAAGATTGTGTTTAGTTTGAATGAAAAGAAAGACGACGGAAACAAGGAAATGAAGGCTAAGGATTTTCTACCTAGGCCGATCAATTTTGATATGACTAAATTAGAGAGAAAATGGGAAGAGTCAATGATCAAGATGTGATAGAAAATTACAAATTAATTTTCCCCTTGTGTACTTGTCTAAGTCTCTCCCAAGCTCTTTGTGGAGCCAGAAAACTTACCGAATTGATTAATTCAAAATCTAAAATGAAATTCACCCATTAAAATGTTTTTCTTTAAAATTTAGGAATTCTTGTGACATTGGAGTAGGTGGCATGTAAACCGCATCAATTTTGTGGCCTTCTCGTGGGTTTTATCATCTTCAATGAAAACCATTTGACCTAATTTATTGGAAAAGATACAACCTAACATTGTTATTATCTAGAAAGAAAGAGAAAGGGAGAGAATGTAGAGAATTAGGTGGTTCTGCATTAGAGTCATACATTCATAGTGGAAAGCCTATTAGAGTCATACATTTATAGTGGAAAGCCTGTTATAGTTACATATTACTATTAAGTTCTATGTTAAAATGAAACTATTAAAGTTTATTTATAGTAAGCTAAATTAAGTAATCAAGGTTACAATACTTGAATTAAAAGTAGCATTAGGATTTATTTACTTGAACTTCCATAAAAACCAATGTATTAACTAGGCATGTGACAACAAGTACACGAATTCACCTTGCAAGTGTGCAAGGCTTCAATAACCTTCAAAATATTATTCTCTAAAAGGGATTTAGTAACATATATAAATTCTGTTGAATATTATATCAAAAACAAAAGCTAATAGTTCATAATCAGCTGATCTCCAATAAATCAATAGTTAAAAAGAAATTTTATAGAAAATTACAACAAATAGAAAAGTTCACAAATCTCAAATCTTACAACAAGCACTAAACGTAAGTATCAAATACTAATATTCTTCTCACGCACATCACCTTAATGATAGCCAAAACTTGAAACAGAGAAAGAAGGGATGAGCTCGACAGCTTAGCAAGTAACTAAAATCCTAACTAGCTTGATCTAGCATATATACAAGTAAAATAAATAAACTGTTTATTGGACAGAACTCATAGGCTTATAATTGTATCTCTATTCCATTAAATGATTAACATATAATTTGCAATAAATTTCAAAAAATCCAAAATTTCATTAGACTTGAGACAATGCACAAATCTGATAAGAATTTATATATTTAACAATATTTATGACTATGATTTTGCTATATGCTCATGACTAGGCCCATAACCATATGAGGTCACTGGTAAAAGAAAAACTAGTTATTAGGCTAATGTATATCCCCAATTTGGTAGATTTAAAGCATATTCAAACTGTATTGTTAATTTCTAAAATATATCTAATTTTGTTTAAATCCATATAAAATATCATATATCAAAATATTATAATTCAAACAAAAATTTCATTAGAATCTTCAGTCTTTGTCACTAAATTTAAGAAAGTATATATACCTAGCTAAGAAGAGTGTTACTTACATCAATTGATACCTAGTAAAAATCTCTTACAACTCACTATAAAAAACGTTGGCTATAGTTGTGTTTTAAAAACACAGTTATAACTCCTGAAAACGTGGCTATAGGTTAATTTGGTTTATATTCACATTTTCTATAACCACGTTTTTAGACATGGCCTAAAAGCTGTCACTATAGGTCTAACAGGTCTATAGTCGCATTTATAAAACGCGGCTATATATTGTCTTAAAAAAAAAAAAAAAAAACTATTGGGTTGGTCCTATATCCACGTTTTCTAAATGCGGCAATTAGTCCTATCCAAAAAACGCGGCTAAAAACACTTATAAATGCGGTTATAGACTTAATTTAAAGCTGCATTTTAAAAACGCAGCTATAGGGCAATAGTTTAAGCTGCATTTACTAAAAACACGACTATAGGTTATCTACAGCCGTATTTTTGTAATCGTGGCTAAAAAAAAAGGGCTATAGTCTGCGTGTTTTGTAGTGACCTCTCAAAAACACTTCAACTCAAAATCCATAATAATCAATCCAATTACTAAGATAAAACCAAGTTATTCTAAGTTCTCACTAATTGAATCACTAGATCAATGGTAAAAAGAGACTTTTACGGAGCTTACCTCTATAACCTTCAAGTCTCCTTTCCTTGGAATCCTTAGAAATCATTCTCTTTTGGAAGTCTGAGTATAAAATAACTAATGTGTAATTAGTCTAGGGTGCATGGCTAAAGTTTTTAACCAAGAGTATATACATTACTAAACCCCAATGTCAAAATTAATAAGTTCCCCCCACCCCCCCCCCCCCCCCCCTTTTTTTTAAATTAAAAAAACCATTTTTTTTCTTCTATTTTTTCTTAGATTTGGCTATTACAACTTTGCTTGCATTCCCAATAGGATTAGATATAATGAATATGAACAACAAACTTGGGCATTGACTAAGGTTGGACCTTGATAATTTTAACATAAGAATATTCCTTTATTATTATTTTATATTTTAGTTGAATTTTTTTTTCTTTATGAGAAAGGAAGCTAAATTGGTGTGCATATTTTTAAATACATGTGAAATTTTGGAAGGATTTAAGAAGGTTTCTTTTAACATGTTTGAGTATAATTTAATATAAAATGGAAAACACTGTTAATGAAAATATTAATTATTTAAAACGTGAATTTTACTATTAAATTTTTTATATGCTTTTACATTTATTAAATTACTTATGATGCCATCATGGTTTTTGAGAATTGTTTTTGTAAAAAAAATTATTTTTATGCCCTAATGAATTTCTGTATCTATCTTAATATTCATTTGTTAATACAATGTTTTATAAGTATTATAAAAAATATATATATAATCGAGATAAAATGGTAATTTAAACAAATTATTATTTCTCTCCTTCTATTTTTTCTCATAACCAAGTAAAGGAAAGTTTTAATTTTTTCTTAATAGGAAATATTTATTTTCCATTATTCCACGTTGTATCCATCTTACCAACTACTCATTAAGGAAAATAAAAATCTTTTCTTATATATTATTATTTTAGATAAAATTAGTTATAGCCTAAAGTTACAACTTTACTCAGTAAAATAAACTACATATTTTGAAATTTAATTGTTGAATTGCATGTTCTTTATACTTTAATACATATGCAAATTTTTTGTCAATTAGATATTATTTACTATATGATATATAAACTTATATTTTATACACAATTTTGAACTATAAAAACTTGCAATTTAAATAATTTATTGATGACATAGCTATTTATCTTTAATTTTTTGGAAATTTTTGCAAGCATGAAGGATATAAGAAGAAAATGTAATCCAATGATATATTTGTCAAAATTTACATCCAATAAAAAGATATTGAATAAGAATGTAGTTCAAGACTATAACTAATTTTATAACTAAACTTTTTTTTTTTTTTTAATTTTCATCTCAAACCTTATGAATTTCTTAACCAAACATAGCCTAAATGGCTAAGAAATTAATGCTATCATATATAAACCATTTTGTACATTAAGAAAATAACAAAAAATAGAAGACAGTGTCCTGTTTTGGATATCCTTTGAATGGCTTAAATTGTTATCACTCATCTATCCCGCTCAGTATTGGTCCCAGTTGACTCATTCATGCCTTAATAAGGAGTAGAATATTGTTTCTGCAATCATAACAAATTTTGGTTAATAAAGATAATAACAGAAATATTTTTTTATGATAAGAAAGATAATAATAATTTTGGAGCATGCCTTCTCCTCCAATAGACCCTTTAGTATTAGGTGGACATGCATGTCTATGCGAGGAATATGATCCAACATGATAATAAATTATATACTTTCAACCTGCAAGTTACATAGAGTCCACAACACTAGAAAGAATAACAAAATGCTTCTTAGGAAAAGGCAACGTGACAGTAATATTTTAGTTACCAAAGCAAAGATCAAAGTTTAACAAGCAGAGGACTGCGGAAGAATAATGATGGGGATGTAGGGAGGAGTAGAAGATCCCTTGGGGGACTACAAAATCCATTTGTTCCCCAAACTATGCTTTGCTTTTTCTTCTTCTTTTTCCACAGGTGCTGAGCTGCCCACCACATGGGTTTGCACCTCATGGATCCATGCTCTCTCTCTATCTGACACTGTTTAACGGTTTCTTTTCCTTTAATTTTTTGATTTATCATTTTTCACCAAGTACTTAGCTTTCGAGACTTTGAGAGAGGTGGAGAAGCGTACAAGTAATATCAGCTATATGATACTTTTGATAATGGTTCCAATGTTTTGTTGTGTTGTGTGATTGGTGAAAGAACCCTGAACCTGAATTCATTAATAATAATAAAAAAAATCTATTTTTCTTTTACACCAATCATAATGTTAGATAAAAAGTAGTGTGTTCCTCAACGTTTTGGAAGATGAATAAGAGCAAAGAGCCACTGCAATCTGCAATGCAAATAAGGCGTGGTTTTCCTATGTTTGTGTCTCAGTCTGAGATGTAGGCTACCACATGTTGCCCATCTTTGTCTTTTTTTGTTTGGAATTTTCACTATCCATAAGGCGAAAGCGAATGGTCACTCATTATGTTCTATCAACCTCCTCATCAGCTCCCTAGTACTTATTTATGTAAAGTATCATTCACCATTAATGGGTCTAAAAGGATTATACTATGTCTCATAAATCAATAGTGCAGAAGCTACTCAATTTGTTATTTCTCCCCCTACGTACTTTAGAATATGATTAAAGCGAAATTTCGTAATTGGTCTAAACTGTAGGCCGCCTTAATCTACAGTGTGTTTAAAGGAACCATCTTTGGAAACAATGATGAGAATTAAACAGAAATTGGTATAATTTGAACAGTTGGATCAAGATTTGAGGTTGGATATGCTGTCGAGACCTATAAGAGAGAGGACAACCATAAAATAATAATAATTAAATTTGGTGCTACATAATAATACAATAGAATTATGAATGAATAAATAAAGTGGAAGTGGGATTTGCTGTGTGAATGCATCGGGTATTGTGCTCTTAGGGATTCACTTTATTATCTATCTACATCCCTATCTGTACAAAAGAATTTTACGTAGTGACGTTTGGAACACTGTGTAGACTCACTAGTCTCTCATTTGTATAATGTAATAATAATGTGTTTTTTTTTTCTACGTTTTTTGGGTAGACTAATAATAATGTTCTTTCTTCATTGAACCTCCCAAGATTCATCTGTTATGTTACTTTACCTCCCTGTCTTCTTCTTGGATTTCGAATGTCCTCCATATTCTTTTCATTATTCTATTCCAATTAAAATAATGTCCAACTAAAATTCGATTTTGGACCAGACCCATCACGTGAAAATACATTTAAAAAAAAAAATCATAATTACAAGTAATTATACTTTCCTTCTTGTATGTAAATGGTTAATCCTCTCTCTCTCTCTCTCTCTCTCTCATGGTCATAATATTTCAACCCCATCAAGAAAGGCTCACGTCGCCACCTGCTATTTGTCTGTATACTCTTTGTTTCAACGATTCCTTTGAGAGAAGAAAAAATGTTGAGTAAGAGTAACTGTGAGAAGATGGTAGTCATCACTCCAACTACTAACGAATGGCCACAGGTTTTTCTTTCTTTTCTCTCTCTCTCTCTCTCTCTCTCTCTCTCTCTCAATTATTAGACAAAACATGACCACCCCATTTTTGTTGCTTTGCTATTGGAACCGAATATCTCTGTTGTGATGTTATTTTACCCTAAAACGCAACCTCAAACTCTTTCTTTTTCTTTTCTTTTCTTTTTTTCTTTTTTCCTCTCCTTTCTTTCACTTTGCTGCAGAATCAGATAGATGATCAGAAGGGCATGATGGCTTCAACAGGCAATAGAGTAATGGAAAAACAAGTCCAAGAACAACAGCAGCAGCAGCAGCAACAACAACAACAACAACAACAAGCTCTCAGGTGTCCTCGCTGTGATTCATCTAATACAAAGTTCTGTTACTACAACAATTACAGCTTGTCTCAACCAAGGCACTTCTGCAAGGCTTGCAAGCGGTACTGGACAAGAGGTGGTACTTTGAGAAACGTTCCTGTAGGTGGTGGATGCAGGAAAAACAAGCGCGTGAAGAGGCCTTCTTCAGCTTCAGCCGTTGATGGAGCTTCCTCTTCTTCAACTCCTAGTGCAAACACAATCCCTCCATCTCAACCCCACTTGGATATATCTTCTTCCACATCAAATCATCATCTTAATCCTTTGTTTTTTGGGTTATCCAGTAACCCTTCTGATGTGAGTCTTCCATTTCCCACCAGGTTCAATCCTAGAGTTTCCAATGTAGAAACTGTTTCTGGGTATGATCTCCAACCCCAACTAAATGCCCTTGGACTAGGGTTTTCCTCTGGAATTATGGCTAATGATGCTAGTGAAAATGATTACCGAAATGGGTTTAATCCTTCTTCCACATCAAACTCACTTATTTCAAATTATTCCATCTTTGGTTCCTCATCTTCCACTGCCACTACTTCTCCAACCATTGCTTCCCTTCTCTCCTCTAACTTTCAACAACAGAAATTCATGAATGGCGCTATGAAAGACAATCGAGCACCAAATCATTATCAAAGCTTGGCACCATTTGAAGGCTTGCATATAGCGAGTAACAGTGCTGAAGCTGCAGGGATTGGCATAAAAGAAGTGAAAGTAGAAGATGGTAACAGCAGGTTGGATTGGAATAATGGTTCTTGCCAGAATAATCAAATGGAGCAAGTTGGGTTGTCGGATCCATCTCTTTACTGGAATGCAACAAATATGGGTGCTTGGAATGATCCTGGAAACATTGGGTCTTCGGTCACTTCTCTGATCTAGCAAAAACCAGACATCATTTTCGAAATTGTCTCCCTCTTTTTTAGTCATATTCTTGGTCATTTTTTAGTTACCTAGGTTTCTGTTGATTACTTCTGTTTGTAGTGAATTTTTATGGTCAAGGTGGGGTTGGTTTCAAAAGAAAAATTTGACAAAAAAGAAAAAGAAAAACAAGATTTCGTATTGAAGTAATGATGGGAGGAGCTTGGATCGGAGCGATCATGTCAGCTGCAAAAACAATCAGCCTGTTAGTTTTATTATCAAGGTTGAGACTTCACTAATTGCGCTGAGAGGAACCTCGGATCCTCTTCATCTCATCTCTTGGGTATCATCATCATCATAGTCAACTTTCAGTGTGGAAGGTTTTCCTTGAACATATTGAGGACCCTTTGGAGCAACTTTCTAGTTCAGTAAGTTGGTTTTTATTTTGTATGTATATATGCATGACCATGTCTTTTTTATTTTTTCTTCTAATGTATCTGTTACTAGGTGGGGGTTGGGGGTATATGTTGCAGTCCTCAATGAAGATCAGATGAGGAGCAAATAATTTTTTATTTAATTTTACCTTTTTTTTTTTTTCTTATGAGTTTTTATGGGGAAGGGTTGGGTATAATGGTATAGCAAGAGAGGGAGATTTATCATTTCAATGTGACTATTTATTTTATGTGGTTGGCACTAGTTATTTGTTGTTTTGATGCTATTTGTTAAGGAACTGTGTTTTTGGAAAATAATGCTTATATTTTCAAATTGCATTGAAAACTAAATATTATGAATATATAAATTATCTATCAGTAAGCCTTTGCGTGTGTATGATGGTTGTCAGAATGTTGATGGTTCATACTCGCATTGAGAAACTGATATCAAAGTTGATAGTTCAATTATCCTCTTCTGTATATTGAGAAGAGGAAAGGGTGTGGATTTTAGTTCTTATTAGATATCAATCATAGATTCAGATTCCGACCAAATATGCTGTTGAAGTGATTGCTTGGATTGTACTATGATGTCTGTAGTGCAACATTTATTCTCTAATATTCGAACAAGCTTTGAGTGGGGGAGAGGGAAGTTGAGTATATTGCAAGAGATGAGGTTAAGGAGGAGTTAAGTACATTCTTGTGTGGTTATGTGTGCTGCCTCATTTTTAAGTGAATCTCAGACAAGGAGAGAAATTGTTCTTATATACGTACATTTATATTTTTAGAACGTTGAAAGAAATAGTTTCAGGTTAGTGATTGGCTAGCTAGGACACAATTTTGAGTCTTTGACGCCATAGTAATCATCTGGTACTTTATTTTCCGTCTTTTTCAGTAGTGTGCAAACTGTTCAGTCACTCTTCATATTAATCCCCTTTTCACTGCACTACTTTAGTTTTTGTCTCCATGCTGAACAGATTATTAACTTGTAGTAATTCATTCAAGCCTTACAGTACGATTTCCAAAGTTCTGTTGAAAGCATCATTGCAAACTTGGGTGCTTTGCATCTTTTATGGATTCCACTAGGGATTTTGCCACTGGCATTCTTTCTACCAACCCCTTGGGGTAGTTCAAAGGACTCGACAAATGAAGCTTTCAGACTTCCCAATGCAGCTATTGGAGGGACTGGTTGAGAGCTTAGTTTTTTTTTTTGGATAATTTCAATAGTTAGGACAATGTGAAAGGGGAGATATAGATCAAGTATCTTGGTTGAAAACAACAAAAGTACTAGTTGAGTTATAAGGCTTTCGCTTATATTATCAAAATTTCTGGAGAATTAGAACAATGCTAGCACACAACATTTTTTTAATTATATAATTGTTGATATGACTTATTGTAACTAGAGCAACTTCACTTTCACCAAAAGTCTACAATTGTCACAATTTTTATTATGCAACAATCACAAGAGACCATGCCAATTTGTCAAAAATATTGTGTGCCTTAGGCCCTTGTACTATTGGGAGAACTAAGATTACTAAAGTTCTAAATAAATCTTGACATAAAATTTACACCTATTAGGCCATTGAGTAGAAGGTAGGGTTATGGAATCAAAACCCATTAGTACATGTTATATATATAAAAGTTACAATCAAGTTTAAGAGATATGAAGTATTATAACTTACATCTTTGGAAGTTGAAATCTTTTGTTTTTTGGTTTTTTTTTTCTTTTTCTTTTTTTTTTTGGGAGTGGGGGGGGGGGGGGGGGGGATGTTTGATGGAGTGAAAGAAGGTGACATGCTGAAGGGCAGAAGGGGTGGTGTTGAATGCTATTAGTGGAAATGATGTTGCAATGTGTATGTTGGAGCTACTTTTCTAATGATAGCAAAAGTTTTAAATATATATAATCTACTTAAGCTCACTTCTTTGATTTTACAATCAAGTTTAAGAGCTATGAAGTATTATAACTTACATCTTTGAAGGTTGAAATCCTTTTTTTTTTTTTTTGGTGGGAGGTGTTTGCCTTTACGTCTTGTTATCGGAATTGATGGAGTGAAAGACGGTGACATGCTGAAGAGGTGATGATGTTGAATGCTATTAGTGGAAGTGATGGTGCAGTGTATATGTTGGATCTACTTTTCTAATGATAGCAAAAGTGAATAATGGTAATAATGCGGTAAAAAAAGATGTAGTTTTGATGGCATTAGGTACTGGTAGAGGCTTAATGAATTAGCTAGCCAGTAGTCATGATGGAAATTAAGCATCACGGTGGCAGAGTTTGGAATGGAAAGATGGTATATATGGATATGCAGGATATGTAGTTTGAAAGTAGGAGGGACTGCATATTGTTCTATAGGTTTTAATCATCATCACTATTGTCACTGTTAAACCACCAGCATCACTATATCAATGATCACAATTGCTACAACGTTTACAGTTATCAACTCTAGAATTATGCCTTGCAAGGACTATTCTCTGCTACATGACAAATGTTGCTACCATTGATTCACAATTAGGGTTTTCCCCATATCCTTGAAATTTATGTCTTATTTTTTGTTCCGCCGTTTGAAGAACTCAAAAAACCTAGCCTTGAGTGGGTTCATTGTTTCAGATATTATTTAATTAGTCCATGACAAACCACTTGGTGTGTTGGTGTATAAATTACAACTAGGTTCAAAGATGTTTTGTTTTCTTATTATCTTTGTATAAATTCATAGTAACTGTCAATTCTCAGTTTGTCACAATGCTGAGACATTGAACAGTCCTAGTTGGCCACAACACAACTAAATCTAATTAAAAGAAAGCATTCTGTTGTATAGGCATAGGGGAAGAAAGAATCCAATTTAGTCGTCATTAATTAATCCTAATTATCCAATTGTGACAATTCTTAGACATCTATGGTTTGACCTAGTTGATCATGAACCACTAAATTGAATAAAAGATAGCATTGGGTTGTATATTCATAGGAATGGAAAAAGGAGAGGGTGAAAAACCCTTAAAATTCCTCCCATATTTTTATTGGATGTGAATTTTAAAAATTTAACCATTGTATTGTATGTTATAATTGTTCTTAATACATATGTTAAATTTCATTCAAATCGAATGTTATTTACTATTCTATTAATGAACTTATTTTCTATGCATAATTTTTTACCACAAAAACTTAAAATTTAAACATGTCATTGATGATATAACTATTGGTCTCTTAAAATTTGGTAAACATGAAGAATATAATAAAAAATGCAATCAAACAATTTGAAATGTCTCTCTCCAAACTAGTTTATAAATGAAGTTAATTAATTTTCATCCATTTGTGACCTAATCTCGAACATGAAAGTGAAAGTTGAGTTATGGGGATAGCACACATAATAAACAATTGGACACCTTTTTTTTTTTTTAAAGAGTTTCAACCTATGGCATTTATTCCTGATGATAGCTCTGTATCATTAGACCAATGCACCAATTAGTTTTTGATGTAGACAATAATTGAATCCCAGATCTTTTATTTAACTATCAAAGATTTTACCAGTTAAGATAACTAAAATCCACAACAATTAGACACTAATTACTACATATTCGATAGTATAAATCGTCCATACATGTCACTTATTTCATATCTTAATCACTTATTTCATATCTCTAAGTGTGGGCATATTTAAAAACAGTGAACAACGCGTGTGAAACTAAGAAATGCATAAGAATATTTTTCCCATATGCAATATAGTCTGACCTTGACCTAAATTTCCATATATTAATTAGTAGGATAGCGTGCCATTTGATTATTTTCAATAGGACATGAGAGCACTACAAGAGGCACGAATCTTTGTGCCAAATTACATTTTCTTTTTAATTCCCATACCACCAATTACGTTTTAGGAGTCGCTATCAAACTGAACATCATGATAAGAAAACACCATCATTTCCTCATTTCCCGTTACGTGTGATTTCAAATTCACTAATTCATTTATCCTAAAAAAGTAGCCTATGAAATCCAGTGATCTGGCGAGTGATTTAAACACAAGAATTCATAGCAGTCCGAAGAATCAAAACATATCAATTTCCTAGGAATATTACCTTAGGAATATTCTAGTGCATGAATTAGAAAAAAAAAAAAAAAACACATGATAAGCAGTAAAGATAGAATGCCGTAATGAGTTTTAGTTAACTCAACTGATAAAGTCTCTGATGGTTATATAAAATATTTGAGGTATAATTTTCACCTATACCAAAAACTAATTGGTATCTTGATATGATAATATAAAGTACAATCATCAGAAGCAGACGTCATAAATTGAAAATTTATAATTAAAAAAAGAGAAAGAAAAAAAAGATGCTATGCCGTATGCGATTCGTTGTGAAAGCCACCACACGGAAGGTCTAAACCCAAGCATATTTGGCCACGTTTGGAAAGAATAAGACACACGGGTGGTATTAATTCATCTACCGTAGACGTCTATACTATAGAACGAGGAAAAGGAAATTATATGATTTGGAAAAAATCAGTGTAAACACAGTTTTATAAGAAAATGAAAATTTTCTTTTGGTTCTTTACCTATGAGATTCAAATAGTTTTGCGTTCTCTGTTTGTTTTCCTTTATCTTTTTCCTATAAAAAGTGTAATATGGCTTATTCAAAATAAGGATGTAGCTAGTACCGATAATAATCTGAAAGTGTAAATCCTCCTATATGCTTGCACTAATACGGTTTAGAACTAGGAGTCAAATCAAATGACCCGAGTTGGGCTAAGTCATGCCCAGCAACTTGCCATTAGCCACTTCCTCCCACCCTGTGTTGGTGTGGATGTGTGTTTTAAACACTTTTATTCTTATTTATTTTCTAACCGTTGGAAATTTATGAGAAAAATAGCCGTTGGGCAATTATGAGAAAAATAGCCGTTAGATAATAATTGATAATATAGCCATTGTGCTTATAAGGGTTATTAGTAACCAATAACTATAGACTATTATCTTCATAAGTAGCCTATATAATACTCATTATAACACATTTCTAAAGGGTTTTTTTACTACTCTATATTTTAGATATACACAAGTCTACTATCTTTCTCTCCCACATATTTTTTCTACAAAAATATTTGTTTTAAGGAAATGCAATAGAAGGTTGTTCTTAAACCTTTTGTGAGTGGAAGTGCATACATCACAAATGTCAACGCTATAGTCTAATCTTGGGGGGTTGTTTGGCCAAGAGAACCAATCGCACCAAGTTTTACTTTGGGTGGCACGAATCAACCTTTAAGGACAATGCTCTTTGCGTGATTCTATAACATTGTGACATTGTTCCTAATTTTACTTAAATTTATATTATTATTGCTTATTTACATTCTTGCTAATTATTTGGGATATTGTTTGTTGTATCAAACTTGTTTATTCACTATTATTTTTCCAACAATCTTAAAGGTTGATTTCATGCTTCAAAATGGATAAACAAGTTATTGATCATGAAGTTTTATATTGTGATATGATATTATGTTTATAAAGAAAAAATGCTAGTAGTTATATTCTTAGATATAATTACTTATATCTTTTGTGGAGTTTATTTTTCTATATGGTTTATCTAAACAATTTGGTGGACTAATATTTTAGAAGAAAAAAATAAATAACATCCATCCAAATGTGATTTTGATTCTCTAATGTAAATCAATATGTGAATAATATTATGTAACGTTGTCTTGATATGTGGATATCAACTTATTGCATTTGCAATAATGTGATACCATATGTGTATTATATTTTGTGAAATTGTTTTATGTCTATTGAAATCTGAGGAGCATGAGATTGAAGAAAAACGTATGTGTTTTGAGAAATGTTTTTTAGAATTCAAAAAAAAAAATGTTAGCAATAATTTTTATGAGAAATGAGATAAAATTTTATTTTTTGGTACAATTATGAAAGAAAAAAAAATGGTGTTGACTTATGGTGAAGGCATTCCTATTGTTAAGTGAGAAAATTGGTGCCATATGAACTTGAATACTCCTTTTGTATGATGAAGATACAATGATACTATAATTTAATTGAATATTATCTTCCTTGCCAAAGTATTCAAATAATCATTTATGGTTGTGTGAAAAAGAAATTATGAATGATTAAACATTTGTATTATACAATTTTGGTACAATGATGTCAAATTTTACAAAATATTAAGTGTATTATTCTTGTAAAATTTTGGACGTTCCTAAGAGTGGTTTTTAGTAGCTAGAGGCTAGAGGCTATTGGCTCTATGAACAAGTGCTATCGTTCTTACATCTCTTGACACATATATATGAAATGAGAATTATGGAAAATAATTAAAAGTTTATATATATATAAAATAAAATAAAAAAAAATTTATCCAACCAGTATTTTGGGCTAATGGATAAGATATAGTATTAGGGACTAAATATTCCTTTTATCCACCAAGGGTAAGAGTGATATTGATAAAATATATTTACATATTTTATTGGTCATATGTGTTGTTTTGAGATGGTGGATAGGTTTTTGTGAATTTGAAATAAATAAAAAACATTGCAAATCTGTAACAAGAGGAATCAAACTCTTTAGTTTGGTACAATGACTAGAGATGGTAAAAGATTTTATGTAATATTTATTGATGATCACCATTCTATATTTATTTAACTTTGTGTATTAGGAACCGAAGATGAGGTATTGGAAATTTTTATAAAATATAAAAAATGAAGTTGGGAAAGATGTAAGCCTAACTTGGAATATCTTAAAGTGTGGGGGTGTTTGGCTAAGATTATACTGCCTAAGCTTAAAAATAAAAAACTTGGTTCTCGAACATGTGATTGTGTGTTTATTGGATATGCTAGCAATAGTTCATATTATAGATTTCTAGTTATCAAGAGTGATATTTTAGAATCTTACACTATTATTGAATCTGAAAATGTTATATTCTATGAACATTTGTTTCCTTTAAAAAATAAGGAAAAATTATTGCATGAATCTATTGATACTTCTAATGATCTTGTTGATGACGTGCAAGAATTAAGAAGGAGTAAGCGAGATAGGAAGGAAATGAGTTACGATAATGATTTCCTTACCTATATTGTTGAAGATGAACATGTAAGTTATTATGATGCAATTAAATTTGTTGATGCACCATTATTATTGGAAGCTTTTAATGAATTATTAGATTATGTCTAATCACACTTGGAATGGGTTGAGCTTCCACCTAAGGTTAAGCTTATTAGTTGTAAGTGGGTGTTTGAAACAAAATTGTATGGTTGTAAGTGGGTTTCTAAAAGAAAATTATAACCGAATGGGATCATAGAAAAGTATAAGGCATGCTCGGTAACTTAAGGCTATAAGCAAAATATCATGTTGATTATTTGATACTTATTCTTCTTTTATTAGAATTGCATCTATAAGAATGTTGTTTGTCATTGTATCTATTTACAAACCTAGTATACATCATATGGATGTTAAAATTGTTTTTCTAATAGATGAATTAGAAAAAAAAAATTATATGGAGCAACCCGAGGGTTGTGTTGTCCTTGGACAATAACATAAAGTTTGTAAATTGGTTAAATCATTATATGGATTAAAACAAGCACCTATACAATGACATGAAAATTTTGATATATGATGCTTACACATGGATTTGTGATTTATGGTCATGAGAATAAATGCATATATAATAAGTTAAATAATAATGAATGTGTCATTATTTTTTTATATGTTGATGACTTACTTATATTTGAAACTAGCCATAATGTTGTGCATCATACTAAATGTTTTCTTACCTCCAAATTTAATATGAAAATTTTTGTTGGAGCTAATGCTATTTTAGGCATCAAGATTCTTAGGGATAATGATTGCAGTATGCTATCACAATCTCATCATGTGGAGAAAAAAAAATTTTAAATACTTTGATATGTGACTTATGTCGATTATGTATGACTTAAAGGTGCACTTGGTAAAAAATGTGGTAATAATGTTTCACAAGATAAGTAAGCACAAATTATTGGTTATTTAATATTTTTGACAAACTGTAGTAGTCTTGATATTGCATATGATGTTGGTAGATTGAGTAGATACACTCATAGTCCTAGTGTTGAGTATTGGGATACAATATCTATATTATTGATATATTCAAAAGGGACTTTTTATTTTTGTTTGTCATATTGTGGTTATCCTGTTGTTTTAGAAGGATATTGTGATGCTAACTGAATCTCTGATACAAATTATGTGAAGCCCACTAGTGGATATGTGTTTACACTAGTTGGAAGGGCTGTCTCTCGGAAGTCATCCAAGAAAACTTGCATAGTGAGATCTAATATGAAAACAAAGTTAATGGCTTTAGCGAATGCTAGGTCCAAAGCTGTATGGCTTAGGAGTTTATTAATTGATATGCCTCCATTTACTAACTCTATTGTCTCTGTTTGCTTTCCTTGTGATTGCCAAGCTACCATAACATGTGTTAAGAGCAAAGTTTATAATGGGAAAAGTTTACATATCCAATTGAGGTTGAGGCAGCTTATTGATAATGATGTTATGTCATTGGACTTTGTGAAATGGGAAAAGTCGACATATCCAATTGAAGCTGAAGCAACCTATTGATAATGATTTGTGAGGTCTAAAAGGAATTTGGCCAGTCCTTTGACCAAACCACTAGCAAGAAGACTAGTGAGTGAGACATCTAGGGGGATTAGACTGATACCCAAGTTGTGACACTGTGGCTAATGCCCAACCTCTATGATGGGTGATTCCACACAAGAGGTTAAATGGGTAGAGGTCATTAGTGGTCCATAGGCACTATCATTTGTTATGTGTTTTCCGCTATCTTGGTAAGGAGATTAGTGATGAGTCCATCCCTGTGGTGTGAGACAGTGCTAAGTTGCAAAATTTGGTGAGGATGAGCTTAGGCTCTTAATGAATCTATATCCCTACCTGTTAGGATGGGGTGTATCTACACACACTCCTGATAGATGCCACTAATTAAGTTGCAGATTGTTAGAAGTTAAGCTTTAGGCTCTTAATGGATCCATACTCCCTACTTGTTGGGATGGGGTGTTCTGCACGCACTCTTGATGGATGCCACCTATGTGTGAGTGGAAGTTGTACTACTTTCTATGAGACTTTTTGGGTAAGTCTCTAAAGCTCTCATGAAACCCAGTGGCACATGGCCTGGATAAGGCGCGAACCTGCTTAAGAACAACCTTGATAAAGAAAGTTATGTAGGTGGTAAGTTTGGTTTACTAATAGCTTGGTTAAAAGAGTTTTAACTCCACCATTGTCTTTTAGTTCCTACTTATTTATCTTATGTATGGTTAAAACCTTCTAGTACCATATTGATGCATGCTTTCTTTAGTTGCGTGCCTTTCCTATTTTGTGTTTGTAACATGTGGGGGATTGTTGGTGTGGATGTGTGTTCCAAACACTTTTATTCTTATTTATTTTCTAGCTGTTGGAAATTTATGAGTAAAATAGCCGTTAGGCAATTATGAGAAAAATAACCGTTAGACAATAATTGATAATCTAACCGTTGGGGTTTTAAGGGTTATTAATAACCAATAACTATAGACTATTATCTTCATAAGTAGCCTATATAATACTCATCATAACACATTTTCTAAAGGATCTTTTTACTACTCTATATTTTAGATATATACAAGTCTACTATCTTTCTCTCCCACATTTTTTCTACAAAAATATTTGTTCTAAGGAAAGGCAATAGAGGGTTGTTCTTAAAACTTTTGTGAGTAGAAGTGTGTACATCACAAAGGTCAATGCTATAGTCTAATTCTGTGGGATTGTTTGGCCAAGAGAACCAATCGCACCAAGTTTTACTTTAGGTGGCACGAATCAACCTTTAAAGACAACACTCTTTGCGTGATTTTATAGCACTGTGAGATTGTTCCTAATTTTACTTAAATTTATATTATTATTGCTTATTTACATTCTTACTAATTATTTGGGATATTGTTTGTTGTATCAAACTTATTTATTCACTATTATTTTTCCAACACCTTGTACAAATATATTGACTAGGAAGTAGGAGTGTAGGGCAGATCATGTGTGAGGTTGAACTTTTTTTCATCATTCACAATTAACCACTTCAATAAGTTGTGAAATTAGATATGTCCGTAGTATTGTTATTATATAGAGTGATGACTGAGAGCAAAATCAATATAAAAGTTTAAATTGACCATTAATTAAGCACCCAGTGTCTCATTTACAATTCGTCTAGAAAATAAACTTAGGTTTACAATGTTCGTGCTGTACCTATACCACTTTAAAATGTTTTAAAAATGTATGCACTGTATGATAATTCATTACATGTATGTTCTTAAGATCATATACACGAGAAGTAGGAAAATTTCTGTACTTTAATGGGCATTATTTTGTCTTTCCAATGAGTAGAAATTACAATAAGCAAAAATATGCACGAAAAGTAAAACGTTGGATATGTATTTCTAGCATATTATCTCTACTCTCAAATCAGTTTAGTACAAATATATATAAGTGCTTTTGTTGGTATAAGTTAGAAAAGAAAAATAATTTGATGTAATATCTCTTCAATCTGTGAGGAGAGAGCTATTGTATTTATCTATAGATACATGATAAGATAGAAGAGCCGCTGGTCATGATGTCTACAAGTGGGTCTTTGTGGTAGAAATTAATGAAACACACTTGAAGGTCCTTACAGTTAACCTTGTTACAACTCACAAGGAACATGAAAGTTTAATTCGGACATGTTTAGTGTATGAATGGGAAACCAAATTTCCAGGGAAATAGGTAGCACAACTTGTCACATCCAAGTTTTAGAGCAATTGGCGTAGATTCAACGATCTGTAATGCTGTCAATCATATTGCAGCCATCTGCTACAACCATACCACACCTCCCTCAAGCCCTGGCCCTTGCTGCTTCTAGTAATCCAACTCAAGTGCCTGATTGGTTCTCTGATAACAACTTTGATGTTGATCACCATTAGTGACAACGAGTTGCGATTATCAAGGGACCGAAAGCCACTATTTCAACTATGACCTTGTCTACGAGAATTATTAGGGCCACATTCACAACCACGTTAGACAAATTACATATTGGGACAAGTCTGATGGAGATATGTTGATGGAGCCAACGTATATGGGACAGTATAAATGATGTCATTAGCACTGGCTTATTAGCTAGAACCCTAATATAATCTCTCTTCTATTTGAGGAGAGTAATTATATTTATTTCTATAAATACATAATGAGGTATACAACAAATCAACAATCAAAACCATAAATTTAAGATTTAAATAATAATTATCTTGGATATCTTGAACTAATAATTCATAAATAAGAGATTAAAGAGGATATGAATCATAAGATAAAAGCAGGGTGGATGAAGTGGAGAAGGGTATCAAAAGTGTAGTGTGATTGTAGAATACTTATTAAGCTAAAAGGAAAATTTTATAAGACTACTATACAATCAACTATGCTTTATGGTTTTGAATGTTGGGCTATTGACTTGAGAAGCAACATATTCACAAAATGAGTGTAACTAAATAAGAATATTAAGATGGATTACATGGAAAGATAAGGTTCAGAATAAAGAAATTCACTTAAAGATATGAGTAGTCCCTATTAATGAAAAGATAGAAGAAAGTTGCTTTGGTTTGGTCTTGATATGAGAGGGACTAATGCACTAATAAGAAAAAGCGAGTTAATCCAAGTTGAGAAAACATAAAAACGAAGAGAAAGAAAAGAAAAAAAAATCATATTAATAGAAGTTGTAAAAAAATACATGGCTATTAAGAGAGTAACAGAGAGTATTATTATAGATAGAATGGAATGGAGAAAAATAATATATGTAACCTACTCAAACTAATCTGTAAAGATCCATAACTGACCTCAAAATTTTGAGAATAAAGATTATTTGTTGTTGTCCTCGTTGTTGTGGTCTAATAATATATAGTTTATTAATTTGAACCACAAAATATAGCAAATGATTGGAGAGTTTTTCTCTTCGGTCTTCACTAGTTGCTATTGATTTTCTTGTGGCAACTTGTACGGCCAAGTGATAATTATAAATTTGAGATTGTAAAACCGCTCTACGGGTGGAAAGAAGAAAAAGTGCTGACAAGAAAGTCGTGTGTAATATGTAATTCCCTATTTATTGGGCCACATATACACTGGACCTAACAATTCTCTCTTTTTCTTTTTTGTTGATATATATATATATATATATATATATATATATATTTGCATTTTTTTTTCCTTTTTTAGTAAGGAGAGCAAGAAAATGTTTCAGGTGTATTCTTGAGTAAATTTTAGTACCAGCTTGGAGAAATAAGTTTAACAAGGTATGAATAGTTGGGGAAAAATATATGGGCTTTCTAATGGGCTTGACGCACCAGACCATAAGACTGTTGACCGTAGGCCTATTAAGCTTGTAGAGATATTCGGTTATTAACCGTAAAGGATTGCAATAAAACGAACATGACGTTGTAACTTTGGTGTGTGCGCGTGTAAGTTTGGTTTTTAGACTATTTTGAAAGGATTATTATGTTTTCCTTAACATTTCTTCAATATGATTTTAGCATTTGCACGAGATATCAATGCAAAGAACACTGCATCTGATGTGCTAAAAGACCCTAAATATTATTTTAGTACACCAAAGAGAAAAAAAAAACTCCCTCCATCCATGTGCCAGTGCTACTTGAGCAAAAATTGCAAAATATTTTAATATTGCTATAGTGATCTGTTATTAGTAATAAATCACTACATCAATGTTACTTTTGTCTTCCTCTCTCTCTCTCTCTCTCACACACACATTTGGTGGGTTCTGAATTCCGATGTGATTTTTTTAATATTTTTTAATTAGCAGTAGGAGTTATTTTAGAATATTATTTTAATGGGTGATATGCTAAAGTAAAAGATGAGAGGGAGGATGAATTGTGAAATAGTTCGTTAAAGTAGCATTTTTTTTTAACCCATTGATGCTAATAGTGATAAAACCAAACGTCATCAAATGTGTACTTTAAAAAAAAATCGTGACAATAGTTAAATTCATCATGAGTAAAAATATTCACATTTTAAATTAGGATACAAAGGTCAACAATTTAATAATTGATTATTGAATAGAAGAGTAGTTGAAATCGATTGAACATTGTTGAGGGCCATTTGTGAAAACCCAGGCAAACAGAAAGAAAGCCCAATAATAAGGGCAACAAAGAATTGACAAAATAGATAGCAAAAAACCATTAGATCCAAGCGGCAGGAATAATGGATCACAGACCCAACAAATAAACAAATGGGTCTTGAAGAGGCAAGCGGACTCAAAGAAGACAGGAAAGAAAGAAATAACAGCCCATGGGCAGTGTATGAGGTAGAAAAGCGAGAAAGGGCCGCCGCAGACCCAAGGCAATGCAAACTAAGAGAGTAAGGGGTTTATGGCAGGCCCATGAACCCCAATGATGAGAATAAGATTATTGGGCCAGGGAAGCCCAATGAAGTTAGTAAAAAGCCCATGGGAGTGTAGAATTAGCAAACGGGCCGAGGAAGCCCAAAAGGACATAGGAGCCCATAAGTAAAAGCAAAACAATGCCCATGACAAACTTGAGAAAAGGAATAAACGGCTAGCCCAAAAGAAGTCCAGCAGGATTAAGTTATTGCGGCAGGAATAACAGTTCAATGTTGTAAGAAATAAAGAAAATCAAGAGTGGACCAAAGAAATGTAAGGCCTATCATCAGACAAGGCCCAGCTCTTGAATGGAGCAGGAAACCAAAGAAAAACTCACATAAAAGGTCAGAAAACACAGACGGAGAGTCTCCAGATCACGGCAAACACATGAGCAGCAGGCAGACTCTTGGACATATCTGAAAGGAAAGCATGTGCAAGGCCTAGGCACCATCAGTCTGTACCCAGCCAATATAGGACGTGATGGAGCCATGGGCCAGAGGTAAGAGGTAAAGGGGGTATGATTTAGTGGTGGGGAGAGGGGAAAAGATCTATTTTGCGGCTCCTACCCAAGCCCTTTTGGGAGGTACATCCTGCTGGGATGACAGACCACCCAAAAGAGGCAAGGTTGAGGGGGGAACCGTTGGGTGCATGCCTTGAGGGAAAGAGAGAGAAAGCATTTATACCGTGGCAAGAAAGAAATGCTACGGTAGATTGAGGAATGAAACAAACCTGCCTTTGTCTGGCGAGGGTAAGTGTCACACACCTTTGGTGGTCGGCAAGTATGCCCAGACCAAATAAAGGCGGTTAAGGGGCAAAGTGGTAAAACATTGGCCACGGCAGGCACTATAAAAGGGCCCTTGCCGTGCCCTAAAAAGAGGATCGAAAAAAAGAGCATTCACAGAGTAAAAAGAAAACAGAGTAAAAGAAAAGAAAAAAGATAAGAAAGAAAACAGAGAAGAAAAGAGAGGAAATTGAGAAAAAAAGAGAGATAGTATAATGGGCATGCACCAGTAGGTCGGTTTCCCTCTCTCCCCCTTCAAATCCTGCTTTCTTCCAAAACATAACAAGGATCCCTTTTGAGCAATAACCATTCAGGTCCGGCTCCCTCAAAGCCATTAATTCCCACGGCAGGATCTTTTCCTGGGAAATTATTTGCATTGAGAGGAGGCGTTCTCCCATCTTTGGCTTTGCTTCGGCGGACCAAACTTAAAACTTGATTTATGTCCATTCTTGATTAGTTCATATTGTTTTCTTTCTCCTTTACTTTCTCTGTAAATGACATTATCACAATTGTAATCATGCTTTATAAGTAGGGATTACTTGGCCATTTTATTTAAATAGTCAGAATACTCTGTTTTAGTTATATTATATCTGTCTGCCGTAACTCATCTGAAACAGTTCTGCTTGCCGTAAGCCTACTCCTGACAGACAAGGCATAAGTTTGTGCACAAACCAGTCCAAGTTGAGTTACAATTGGACCGGCCCCAACTCCTTTACTCAGAAACATTCGGGCCCATTACCGCAGGAGGCAGCCCAACCCAATGCACAATACGCACAAAAGGCCCCTACAAGCATAAATTTTAAATCCATTCGGAAAAGATTACTCTAAATCTTAAGAATATTGTATTTTATATCATAGGTCGGATTATACTCAAGTCAAGCCAAGTGGCTATTAATACTTGTAGGTCTTAATACTTGTCGACCTATCAAGAAACTACTAAGTGGCTATTATTTGTGTAACCTAGTAGAGACATAAAATGTAAGGTTTCGATATTAAAAACCCTAGCCTCCACTTGTTGAACCTATGAGTTCAGAAAACAAAAGATTGAGATATTGCTGCAACTTTTGTTAGCCTTTAGCACCAATAGTCGAAGATCTTACTAGTGTTTTGTGTGAAGCTACTACAAAAAGCTACAACAATCAAAAGTATTGATGTGGAGTTAGTTATAGATACGGAGATTTGTGCAAAGGAGAAGTTTTCTACAAGATCAAGTTTAATTGTGGATTGGAGCTGATACTGGCATAGATCAGTAGGTTCTACTGTATATAGGTATTTCGAGATAGTCCTATAGGGTAAGATTTCTTGTGATTGTAATTGCCTTTTCTTGTTAGTGGATTTGTCAAGAATGATAACTTGAAATTCACCTTAATAGGGTCTTGCCTACGAGGGTTTTTCCATCACAATTCGCTGTGTCAAACTTGTTTTTTGCTGCACTCTAATTTAGTTTGGTGATTTGATTGTATATATATTAATCTAATTTGCATGTAATTTAACTAATTAATTAACTTGAGTAATTAGATTGATTAACTGAGGTCAATTTATAACCCAACAATTATTTTTATTTCTTTAATTTTTTTTTTAATGGGAACCCAATAGTTATTATTCAATGCATATTAGCCACTATATTTATACTTAGATGCTAACAACTTTTATAGAACATGAAAAATAAAATTAACTACATTTTGAACAAAAAAAAAGTCCTTAAAATTGCAAATGATGATTATGAAAAAAAAAAAAAAAAAATACTATCTTTAGTGTTTATAAAAATATCAAAATTCAATTGATTAGATTTGTTCAAGAACGAGTTCAAGCAATATTCAGAACAAAATCTAACCGAACTTGAGCAAGTCACATGCAAGCAACTTAATTCATTTTACAGCTGCATGATACATTTGCAGTAACCTCTAGCCCTCTACAAATGAATTGACTAGATAGCCATCTTCATTGATAGAATAGTCTAAAATGAAAAAAAAAAAATATATATATATATATATATGTATATATATATTATTTTATGGTATTC
Organism: Quercus robur; assembly: GCF_932294415.1. NCBI lineage: Eukaryota > Viridiplantae > Streptophyta > Magnoliopsida > Fagales > Fagaceae > Quercus > Quercus robur. Next base: position 42,727,510 of record NC_065538.1, on the reverse strand, counting down.
TAGAGGTATTTGGCCCAACTCACATTCCCCTTTCTTCTCAACCACCGACATTCCCCTTATTCTTTCTCTAGTTGAAGTTTTCAGTCTTTTAACTCATTCTTTATAGCAAGTTTTGGCTGTAAAATATATTTTCAAGTTGAATTTGGCCCTATATATTTTCTATTTGTCCACTTACTATTACCTTTGTCTATGGTTGTAATCATTTCTCTACTTCTTGTAACGAACTTCGTGCATACATTGATATATTTTTCCTTTTCCTTGACTTTTGAAATGTAATAATCTCTTATAGCTTTGTTCAAACTTTGGTGATCTGGCACGAATGATGATGGGATAAATGGAGTGATTCAACATGTTATTACTCTATTAATTACGCTAATTTTGGCAATTGACCCGGCCTTGAAAGTGATTTATTAGAATACTATTATTAATGGAGACACACACATTGCACAAGTAATCTTAATTAGTCCAATATTCTTAAACCCACCAAATCCTTTATAAATCTTTATTGTGTTTAGATTAGAGAAACCTTACCGATTTCATCTTGCATTGATGAGCCAAAGAAAAAAGGACAAGTAGCCCAATAATACCAAAAAGAATAGGACCTAGCTAGCTAGACATGATGAGCAGGTGTATTGAAATTTGAATTTAATAATTAGAATGGTGATGGCACAGTACATATCTCTCTCAAAAACACACCCTGATTCACGCAAATCTATCTAAGAATAACGACTAAGGCAAGCATGTGTGTGAGGGTCTCTTTCTCATATCATGGGGTCAAACTTCAAAGCTTTGCCCACAAGCAACCTCTCCCTACTTAAATGTTTTGAGGTCCCCTAGCTAGGTTGTTATCCAGTCAATCCTCTCCTCCAATCAACTATTCCACAAAAAGTAAATTCACTCATATTTTGAAACATTATGGACCCATGTACCTCTCTCTCAAACCCTTTTTTCGGTTGTGATTTCTTCCAATCAGAGGACTTGCTGCTATGCCTTCTTGTTTTTTGTTAATATTAATGTACTAATTAATAGAATTTATGTTCGAATAGAAGTGTTTATATTGGCTGTGTATAACCTATGTTTTGGAACTCATTATAATAAAAATAATTCATGAAAGAGATTTAACTGTCCCTTTTTTTTTTCCTTACCTCAACAAAGCATGCATTTTGCTATTCACTTAATTAGTTTTATGTTACAGTTTTTGTTTGAACCTTGCCGGTACATGAATACTGGATAGTTACAAAAAAACTTACGTAAACTTCATAAAGATTTTCTCTGCATAAACTAGGAGAAGGTGGTATAAATAAACCTACTCAAATTTATCAAATCCCACTCATTTTATTCCAGCACTGCACATAATTATTTTCACCTACGTGCAGTTCCTTTCAAATAATTCTTGTGCATATGGAAAATTGACGCTTCGTCAAACTAATCATGATAGCTGATCATCGTCATCATTTGCATGTAAGTGTTGTTGGACATTGCGGTTGTTTAAACTATAATATTGAACAGTTAACCTCATCCTCCGATTCTCGATAATAAAAAAAAATAAACCTCATCCTCCAATGAAATGGAGAAAATAGGGAACGGTTTGTAATGCGCTAAGTGGGTGAACGAAGACTTCTTCTAAGTGGGTGAACGCAATGCAAAGCTTCAAAGATGGGTATAAAGTATAAACAAGAAAAAAAAAAAATAGTTTCTATAATGGGCCAAAAAGTGGTCTCTCCCACAAAAAAAAAAAATAATAATAATAATAATATTAATCATAATAAAATTGAAGAAGAAGAAGAAGAAGAATTGGTCACTATGGACAATGGCCTCCTTTGGGCTGAATTTTGCTTCAATAAAATTAGTGACTTTCAAATTCCTCAACTCGGCAAGAAAAAACAGAACAAGAAAAACCTTCTCAAGCAATTGTCTAATCATCTTTACCAAACAAATATTTCCATTAGAGAAGGGGGGAAGAGGATAACATTGGAGGGTTATAGTGAAATAATACATATTTTCCATGGCGACCAATATTTGATGATTTCATAAATTTTCCTGATAAATTTTAAATATTTCCTAATATATCATCAGATAGATTGCGATTCTTTTCCTCTTTTTTCATAATATTTTCTAATATTTCGCCACTAGATTCCAACATACTCATTTCTTATAATGAAGTTGTAACTTATTTTGAGAAACCAAAAGCTTTTATAATTTAATGGACATCTTGTGGTGGTTTTACTTGAGATATTCAAAATTCAAATTCTCACTCTCCATTATAAAATTTAAAAAAAAAAAAAAAAAAAAAAAAAAAAAAAGCTGATTTTGAGATATCACACCTATTTTTCTTTTTATAATCCAAAGTTACAACATAAGAGGGGTTCTCTCAAAAATGTTAAGAAACGTCAACCAATTGAAATATCGCACTTAAAAATATTACTCTAGTGGTCCTTGTTGCTTTTGCTTCTGCTACTCCAGCCAATCCCTGCAGACCAAGTGGATCTGAAGTTAATTTCCTATATCAAACCATGGATGCTTCATTTTGTTTGATCTATTTGGATTTGAGGTTGATCTAAGTTTGATATATGGTTGTGTTTGTTTGATCTGGAAAGTACGAGAAAATGTTGAATTAGAACAAAAAAAAAAAAAAAAAGGATGATAAAAAGAATTAGAAAGAGGAAAAAAATAATAATAATAGAAATAGAGTATTGACATTGATGTAGTTATTTGTAAATAATAGATTAGTTAAAGTAATAAGTGGGGTTACACCAAATTTTATTAAAAACACATTGAGCGTAATATGAATCCTATAAAATTCTACATAATTTTCCATTTTGGATATATGTCTATATTTTCCCAATAGAATTAAAACAATTAAAGTTAAGATCTTAATAGCCTTTTTGGTTTAATCTTGTCACACTAAAGATTCATAAAGTAGATTAAAAAGAAAGAAGATTGAAGTGGGCCAAGAAAAAAAGTTTTTGAAGTGGGAAACACATGCATGGGGCGGATGGATTGCATTACATCCATCACGAGAAAGTGTCGCATCATATATAGCCTTTAATTTTTTTTTCGTTTCAGTGCTTAACCAATAATAAACAAATAAATAAACATTAAATTTGGTTCAAAGGAAAGTTCCTCAAGATCCATGATACGGTGAACTATGAAAATACAACGGTTAAAACTTAAAAGATGATGTATTGGATGTCTCACATAAGCTTGTCAATGAATCAAATTGTTCATAAATTATTCGGGTTTTGACTTGATGAAAAAACCCATTCATGCTTTTTATTATTTATATAAACAAGCTTTTTTATTATTTATAAACAAGTTGAGCATGAGTTTTAATTTTAAACTTAGTTAATAAATGAAAAGAAATTAAGAAATTTTTTTTTTTCATAAACAAACTTATGAACAATAGAGTTTAATAAATAAATAAAAAAACAAGCTAAGTTTAGACTCGTTTATAGAATATGTGATAAGATTGATACGGGCTAGACAAATAAAGTCATAAAGACTAAAACTTTAATTAATTGAGAATTAAGAGTTTTGACCACTTTTCCAAACAAAGTAAGCTTAATAATGTATTTGTGTTGGTTCTCAAACTCGAGAGCTTGATATTAGCCCTGAAGTTAGCTTGACTATTAAATCAAGCTAAGCCAAATGAGTTTAAACTTATGGACTTTTTAATGATTTCAAGTTCAAACATCATGTGTCAACTTTGTTAGAACTTGAGCCGAGCTAGTATAAATATTTTACCTTTTGTTGACATGGCAAAATAGGTCAGAATTTTCTGACCCGACCCGATTGACCCGTTTAAAAATTACTCGTTTTAACTAGCGACCTGATTGACCCGACCCGAACCACCCGTTTTGCCATGTCTACCAACGTTGAATAGATTAAGATTGAGGTGTAATTCTTATAAAATATTTACTTATTCTTCTTTACTTAATATGTTATGTACTCTATTATAGTTTATCATTTTTTACTTGTTACTTTCATTTTCTCTTCCTACTTTAATTGAACAGATCGAAAATTATACCAAGATTAGTTTCTAGAAAGCTGGAACAAGAGTTGCACCAAATTTGGGTATCAAGTATTTAGTGGTAATTGGTAACAATATCACCAGTGAGAATCTAATTACAGTTAAGGAACTCATAAACAATTGATAGATTGCATCTATTTCAAAAAATAAAAATAAAAAATAAATAACTTTGACAGTTTTTAGACCCCTTAAACAATTGATTAACCCTAGTTAATCAGCCAAGTTGTTACTTAGTCAGATTAACAAATCTAGGTTATCACAATAATAAAGATCAAATCATGCAAAGCAGCGGAAAATAAATAACACACGATATGATCACCCAGGAAACCAAACCAGTAAAAACCTAAGGAGGATTTGACCTAGCTATCCTCAAGGTAAACTTAAATCCACTATCAGAAAGAATCGAAGTTCATACAAAAGGACTTACAAGCACCCCCGCTCGACTTCCTAATGCTACCAACCAGTAGAACTTACTGACACGACCACGTGCAAGCTCCGAATCCACAGACTCCTTCTTTCTTTGGATTCCACCAGCTACAAGCACCCCCGCTTGTGTATTCTTTAAGTTTTAATGGCAGCAACTGTTTTTATCATCAAGGTTTAGAGAATATCTCTTCCTTGAAAACCCTAAGTTTGTGTAAAGGAAAGCTCCTCTAGATCTCACAAGAGATTTACACAAACCGCAATATGAGCAACACTAAAACGTGGCTAGGGTTTACCTTTTATACTTAGGACAAATAAGAAACCCTAAAAACGTTTTAAACACATAGGGCTGAGTTGGACGAATTTGCAGAAAAGCAATCTGCCCAACGTTCGATCGGTCGAGCCTAAGCTTCGATCGATCGAGCCAGGCCGAAAGCCATACTGCTTTCTACTTTCCACTCGATTCCAACTTTACATTGACATACAACTTTGAGCTAGCTTTAAACACTTCTAAACACATTGTTTTGATCATGGTTTGCCAACATTACACATTAGAGTTCTAAAATACATAAAGTCCTAAACTTTAAAACCTAACAAACTTGTTTGAAAAATACGGGTCAACTCGACCCGACTTGCGACCCGACTCGACCCTTGACCCACAACCTGATTGACCCGACCCGAACCCGCCTTGCCCCGCCCGTTTTGCCACATCTAACCTTTTGTTATCCAGCTCAGCTGAAATATTCAGTGCTAAAAAATTTTTGAGTCGTTTATATCCCTAGTCTCACTCTCACACACACAATAGGTGAGGTCTACGGATGTATGGATCCCAAGCTCTTTGTACATTCAGTGTCGGCATAAAATGTATAAGATACTACCATCTACACGTAAAGGGTGAGTCCAAAGATGCGTTTGTGCCATAAGTGTTAAAACTGCAAGACCCACTGACCAAATGATGGTGCAATGGGGCCTCGTTTCCCATACCGATGGGATGTTTGAAAGAGAGTGGAGCCACCATTGAAGCATGCTGTATGCTTTCAAAAAACAAAAAAGAAAGGTCCCACACATCATAATCATTTACTTGTAGATGTGGTGGTAAAGCTAGACACTGGATTGTTCCTCCATGCATTTGTCACCAACCCTTTCAGAGTACTGCAACATGACTAGGGAAAAGGTGTGGAAGATGGTGAAGGAAGGTTCCCCACTAACGCAAAACTCTTTCATTTTTTTTTATTATCTCCTATTCACCACCCCACTCACCAAAGATTCTACCCACGTACGCAAGCTCTGACTTAAACATCAAGTAGTCCAACTCGTAATTATTTTTGGTGGACAAAGCTAACTCTTTTGAAATAAGAACACCTAAAGGGAGATCCCATTACATTATTCTTAAGACTATTTACCTTCCGTGTTCTCGGTCATTCAAGTCGTCTTCACAAAAATTCTTTATACACTTTTTATTCCATCAAATAGTATAATATAATATAACATATATATATATATATATATATATATTTTACATTTTAAAATTTGATTATTTTATATAATAAAATTGTGTGGTAGCTGTGATAGGTAGATCATCGAGTATATAACTTTGGAGTATGACACAGAATTTTATTCCATAACATAGTATTTTGTTAACATTGTGTATCCATCACATTCTTCCAAACTTGACCGAAACGATGCTGTACTAATTGTAGCACGTACTACATAGTACAAGTCTCTCTCTCTCTCTCTCCGTGTTTAAACAAAAGTGAAACTTCTGCCACTCATTAATAGAATTGTGTCGAATATTAACAGTTTGTAATTGGTTCATTAATTTTATTTCGAACGCAAATTGATTTCAAGTTCATCTCAAAATTATATTATATGTTTAAGTTTGATTTATTTTGGTTGGGTTGATTTGAGTTTAATCTGTTTAGGTTTGATGCAAAGACAGAGCAATGATTAGAGCAATGATTTGAGTTTAAAGAAGAAGGAAAACGTTGAATTGAGAGAGAGAGAGAGCAACAGATAGAAGAGAGAAAATTGAGACTGGTTTTTTTAATTAAAAAGAAGAGAGAGAGTTGAATAAAAATAAATAATTTTAAGTTTACAATTAAGTTACAGTAAGTTCTTAAGTTCTAAATTTAAGAAGTCACTGTAGCGAAGTTCTAAAATTTCTTAAGAGTAAGAACCCGAATATAGGTAGGATTTTGCTGTTTGCGTTGCTAAAATAGCATTTTTGGGGTTTTACACCCCTTGATGCAACTGCTCTAATATATAATAATAATTAATGACTAAATTATAATTTAAATTATATTACTTGATTTAAATTATATAGTCTAGCTTTCATTTAAGAATTAAGAACTTATAAAAGTTAGATTCAACAAACTACTACTACTACTATTATTGCTATTATTATTATATATACGTACACAATATGAAATTGGTTATTGGGTTAGTTGCAATTACACCCCAAAGGATTTCAATTCTTCCTTATAAGTTCATGAGGTTTCCATATCCATCAAATTGACATCTGCAACTAATTTCTTTAATTCTTATGGATGAAAAAAATCATGTGACCATCATGTGACTACATTCAGAAAACTCACCAACTGATTCGTGCTATACACGATTTTTCCACCCTTTTAAGCTAAGATCATTAGCATTACACTCCCCCAAATTGCTAGTTTAGCAACACACGCTCAAATGGAGCTTTAAAAGTTATTTTAGCAAACACCCCCATTAAAATTCTATATATGGGGTGTTTTTGCAACTAACCCAAACCGGAAAGGTGTTTTTTCATCTAGGGAAAAATAATAATTTAACATCCTATGAACTTATCGATAAACTTACATCCCCAAAAATTAGTCTATATAGATATATTTTTATACATATATATATCTAACATATACCATTATCTGTATTTAAAACAAGTCTCCTATTCTCAAGCTTGTTCACGAATAGATTATAATGTTTGAGCTTGGTTTGTTAAAGAGTTTAAGTTTAGATTTAGGCCTAAGTTTAACTTGTTTGGTTAAAAAATGAAAATAAACAAGAATTGTTTAAGTCAAATTCAAATTATTTATAAACAATTTGATTAATTTATAATTCGACTATTCAATCAAACCCATATGACTGAATTTTTCAAATATTCTACTAGTCCAATATTAGAGAACAATCGAGTAGAGAGGCAAGAGCTATATTCAAAACCAGGGGTGGCAAAATCTGACATGACCTGCGAACTCAACACAACTAACCTGTTTAAAAATAAGTCATGGGTTAAGGCTAAACAGATTCGGGTCATATTCGGATTAAAACAACTAACTTGTTTAAAAAATAGGTCATGTTCGTGTTCAACATGCGAACTCATCTAACCTGTTTGACCTATTTAGCTTATAAAGTTATTAGTTATCTTGATATTATTACTTAACTTACGATTGTTTTTATATGTTTATTACTATATTTATGGTTGTAATTGTATTTTAATTTAGATATATGGAAATTGATAAAAATCATATAGGTTAGATATGACCTATTAATCAAATAGATTATTAAACAAGTCATTTATATTGATCTTTACATGACTTGTTAATTAAATAAGTTAAATGTGTTGGGTTGGGTCAACCTATTTATTAAATAAGTCGTGTTCAGGTTGAGGATTCCTGACACGATTATTAAACATGTGGTTCAAGTCAACCCATATAACCGAATACTCATAACTTGACATGACATGAACCCGACCCGTGAACATGAATTTCCACCCCTATTCAAAACTAGACTAACACCATAATTGATACCCTCATTAATCGATTAAAAAATAGAAAGCTTATTAATTAATTATAATTTGTGGAGAAGTACAATGATCTTACTACACTCCAAAAACATTTCTTTACATCCTCCGTGTATATTTTCTATGCCCCATTTTTTTGATCTTTTAATTGCATACCTTTTCAATTGTCATATAGGGCCGACTAATTCAACCATTATATTTATGCTTTTGAAAGTCATGAAGACTGAAATGACTGTTTGCACGTTCATTACATCAACTAATATAAATAGGTATAAGTTTCCAAGCATCTCACTAAATAAACAAAAAGGCCTTCAAAATTGTATTAAAATAAATCCAAAATCTATAATTATGATTGAGTTTTTCCTTTTAAAAACAATATAGGTCAATTTTGCATCTTTTCCCCACCATCAAGAAAGCTCCCATGAAATTGAACCAATAGAAATCTAATACAATTGAAACCCAAAATTATTTTACCAAAATAAATTGTTATAAGTGTGCTCGGTAACAACCAATTTTTCTAACAACTTGTAAAAGAGATGTTAATACTTAATAAAACTTAAAAACAAAAACTTAATTAAAAATTTTGCATCTTGAAAACAAGAAAAATTTCTAAACCAAAACAAAAATATATAGAAAGTTTAATAAAATATATTTAATTGATATTTAAATATTTTTTAAAATACCATTAAAATTTATTTTCTTAAATTTCAAAATGTATTGAGTCGGCATTGTTAACCTTCATTTTCCTGTGGGAATCTACCTCACATTTGTGTGAGACAAATTCCATACACATCTTTTCCAAAGTTTGTATAGATGTTGATGATGCTGAAATCGTCAGTAGTTGGGTTTGTCTAGAGGAACCAATACGAGCTCATCCAAGTTCCTGCAGGGTTAATAAAGAAAAAGGGAAATCCTCTTAGGTGGTCACCGGTATGGTGTCAGCCACAGAATCTCCGATGGTAAAGTCAGCTAATGGAGCTCAGGAAATAGAGAGAATTTTGTAATGAGAGTGAAAGCAATTAGTGTGTATGTAGACAACATTGGCAAAAGGGAAGAAGAAGGTGGTCTCCTAGACATCTAGTGTTTGGGATGATGCTGGCCTTGCCTTGGTGAGGGCCCATTTTGCCGGTATTGCTGAGGACCTCAAGGCGCCTTCTAGCATCCCTTCTCACGAGGTTGTGAGCCGCCATATTCACAAGCTCGTCCAAGTGAGGTCTTTTTTATTTGGTTGCGTAACTCAAAAGGCGGGATGGTCCTTGATGTTTGTAATTCTTCCCTTCTTATGAATTTTAGGTGCTAGGAGAGGTGATCCACATATCTTTTGAGTATCTTAGCCAGGAGGAGAAGGCCGTAGTGGCAGGGTCCAAGGTGGAGGCTCTAGAGGCTGATGTAGCGAAGCTAAAGAGGGATCTCATTGCTGCTATAGACGAAGCCAACACAGCTAAGGAGAAGGCCAAGGCTTTGGCCAATGAGCTCAAGGTTGAGAAGCAGCTGACAGTGCAAAAGGATGAACAGCTTCAGGCTGTGAACCAAAAGGTTAAATCCATGGCTGCCAAGGCTGTTCAAGCTTTTCAGCTGACTAAAGAGTACAACATTGTACTCTTTACAAAGGCTTCGAGCTCCTTAGGTGGTACATGGTAAATCATCCCTATGAAGTCAACTTTGAGGAATTAGACTTTGAGGAAATGGACAAAGAAATGGAGGCCGACGAGGCTGCCCAAGCTGCTGTTGCTTCCGAAAAGAATGCTCCAGAGGGCAACACTTGATCCTGGGGATGCTCCTGTTGATGCAGTTGGATGGGACAAGGCTACAACTTGAAGCGCTTTTCTCTTTTGTTTTTGTCATTTATTTTTCTTCCTTTTTTTGTGGCGCCTAGTATGTTTTTAGGCTTTAGATGGTAACTCCAAAACAATTGCACTATATATATATATATATATATATATATATATATATCATGTGCTTGCTTTCTTTACCTTTAATGGTTGTCTTTACTTGTTGCACGAACTTGCTTCCTTTAGCCTCGTCTAGATGATCCAGGTCTTTGTTAGGGGTTGCATCATTTGCTTTTCTTCTCTGCCAGTTTACATCTATCACTTACCTTTGTCAATGGTTTGTGTCCAATTAAGGAATCTTATAATTTAGCCATTTTTTAGGTGATTTTGATCCAATTAAGGAATTTTATCACTTGGCTTCATCAGTTATTTACATTCACTTTAGGAGTTTTATCACTGGTTTTCATTAGTGATTTACATCCACTCAAGGATTTTTATCACTAGGCTTCGTCAGTGATTTACATCCATTTAAGGAATCTTATCACTTAGCCATTTTAGGTGATTTACATCCATTTAAGGAATTTTATCACTTAGCTTTATCAATGATTTACATCTGTTTAAGGAATCTTATCACTTAGCCATTTTAGGTGATTTACATCCATTTAAGGAATTTAATCACTTGGCTTCATCAGTGATTTACATCCATTTAAGGAATCTTATCACTTAGTCATTTTAGGTGATTTACATCCATTGAAGGAATTTTATCACTTGGCTTTGTCAACGATTTACATCCATTTAAGAAATCTTATCACTTTGCCATTTTAGGTGATTTACATCCATTGAAGGAATTTTATCACTTGGCTTTGTCAGTGATTTACATCCGCTTAAGGAATCTTATCACTTAGCCATTTTAGGTGATTTACATCCATTTAAGGAATTTTATCACTTGGTTTCATCAACAGTTTATTTGTGCACAGTTTTTGAGAATATTTGCTGAATAATACTTTTATTGCTTTATTTTCATCAACAAAGAATTTCTTTCACAATTACAATGGTGATTTGTCTTTAGTGATGATACCTCTTCAAATGCTCAATGTTCCATAGACATGGCAATCTTTTTCCATCCATCGATTCCAGGTCATAGCTCCCTTGTCTTAAGTAATGAACGATCTTGTAAGGCCCTTCCCAAGTTGGTCCAAGCTTTCCTTGTGCTGAGTCCTTTGTTGCTGGTGTGATTTTGCATAAAACGAGATCTCCTATGTTTAGTCTTTTGAGTTTTACTCTTTTGTTGTAGTATTCGGTCATCTTTTGTTGGTACTTGGTCATTTTCTTGGATGCTTCCTCCCTTGTTTCGTCCAGGTTGACCTTTAGTTGATCATCATTGCTGCCTTCTTGAAAAAATTCTCTTCTCATGCTGTTGATTCCTACCTCAACAAGTATTACTACTTCAATACCATAGGTGAGCCTGAATGGTGTCTCTCCAGTTGAAGTTCTAGCGGTGGTTCTGTAGGCCCACGAGACATTTGGTAACTCTTCTGGCCACACACCCTTTGCCTCCTCCAGTCAAACTTTAATGATTTTCAGTAAAATTCAATTTGTCACTTCTGTTTTTCCATTGGCTTGTAGGTGTCCTAGTGTAGAGAACTGGTTCTTGATTCCAAGCTCAGAACAAAAGCTCCTAAATTCTTGGCTGTTAAACTGACGACCATTGTTTGATATGATCGTCCTTGGTATGCCAAACCTGCAGACTATATTTTTCCACACAAAGCTCCGGATTTTGCTCCCGTGATTGTTGACAGAGCTTTTACTTCTACCCATTTAGAAAAATAGTCAAATGCAACTAACAGAAATTTTACTTGCTTTTTACCTTGTGGTAGGGGGCCTATGATGTCAATCCCCCATTGAGCAAAGTGTCATGGGGAGGTTATGACCATCATCTTTTCTCTTGGGACACATTGAATGTTCCCGAACCTCTAGCATTTATCACATTTTTCCACGTACTCCTTTGCGTCCTTCTACATGGATAGCCAGTAATAACCTATTCTGATAATTTTGCTAACCAAGGACCTCGGCTCTGTATGGTCTCTATAAATTCCTTTGTGACCCTCCTCTAGGATGTATCTAGCTTCCTTTTCTTTGACGCACCTCAAGTAGGGCATTGAAAAGTCCCTTTTATACAGAGCGTCGTTCAGGATTGTGAACTTGGCCACTCACTTCTTGACCTTCCTCGCCTCATCCGTGTCTACTAGGAGGTGTCCATCACGAAGGAAAGTGATGATTGGAGTCGTCCAGCCATTCTGGTTTTGGATCGCGAAAGTGTGGAGTTCATCAATGCTTGGATATCTTTGTACTTCCATTTTTAGATTGGGTGAACCCGTTCCTTCCTCTAACGATGCTTGCCTTGCTACCTCATCTGCTTCTGAGTTCTGGTGTTGAGGAACTTGTATGAAATCCACCTAGTCGAACTCCTAGACCAATTGGTGCACCAACTTGAGGTACTTTTGCATCCTGCCCTCTTTCACTTCGTATTCCCCTCTTATCTGCCCTACCACTAGCTTAGAATCGCTTTTGAGGAGTATGTTTTTCACTCCCAAGGCTCTCCCAATCCTGAGTCTTGTCAGTTTGGCCTTGAATTCTACTTCGTTGTTGGTAGGGGGGAATTAAAGCTGTACCCCATACTTGAGGGTTTCTCCTTCAAGCGTTTTGATGACGACCCTAGCTCCTCCTCTTTCTTGAACTGACGAACCATTTGTTTGTATTGTCCAGCTCTCTGAACCATCCTAAATTTTTCATCGTCCAGGATTGTGAAGTCGATGATGAAATTAGCCAATGCCTGAGCTTTGATAGCTGTCCTGGGACGGTATTCGATGTCAAACTGACTCAGCTCAATCGCCCATTACCTCCCCACCGCTTTAGGCTTTTTCATTGCTTTCTTTATAGGTTGGTCTATCATTACCAGAATGGGGTTCACCTGGAAGTAGGGGCGAAGCTTATGTGAAGCAATGATTAAGGCGAAGACGATATTTTCATGCGTGGATATTTCACCTAGGCTCCTTGGAACGCTTGACTTACGTAGTACACAGGGAGTAGTACTCTATTCTCTTCTCGAATCAGTGCTGCACTCACAGCTGTGGTTGATACCGCCAAGTATAAAAACAAATCTTCACCTTCTTGTGATTGGCTTAGGAGGGAGGATTGCTCAAGTAGCAATTCAACTCCTAGAAGACTTCTTTGCACTCACTCGACCAGGCAATAGCCTACTTCAAAGTTTTAAAGAAAGGCAAACACCTGTCTGTAGCCTTCAAGACAAACCTGTTGAGAGCAGCGATCCTCCTTGTCAGCATTTATACCTCCTTTACTGTCTTTGGAGAGGTCATGTCCAGTATGGCCTGTATCTTTTTAGGATTGGCTTTTATTCCTCACTGAGATACCATAAACTCGAGGAATTTTCCTGATGATACCCCAAAGGTCCATTTGCTAGGATTTAACCTCATTTGATATTTCCTAAAGGTCGCAAAGTTCTCTTTAAGGTTGTCCAAGTGTGTGTCCTCTTCTTTGCTCTTGACGAGTATATCGTCAACATATACCTCCATGTTCCACCAAATCTGTCTACTGAACATCTTGTTGACCAACCTTTGGTAAATGGCCTTTGCGTTCTTCAACCCAAAGGGCATCACTTTGTAGCAGTAAAATCCTTAATTGGTGATGAAGACAGTTTTCTCCTGGTCTTCTTTTAACATTTTGATTTGGTTATAACCTGAAAAGGTGTCCATAAAAGTGAGGAGCTTATGTCTGGCGATGGAATCCACAAGCTGGTCAGTTCTTGGCAGTGGGAAGCTGTCTTTAGGGCAGGCATTGTTTAGGTCGGTAAAGTCCACACACATCCTCCACTTCCAATTTGCTTTCTTCACTAAGACAACGTTGGCCAGTTAGTCAGGATAGTAGACCTCTCGGATGAAACTGGCTGCAAGTAGCTTATCCACTTCGTCCATGATGGCCTTATTATATTCAGGGGCGAAGACTAGTCGTCTTTGTTGGACAAGTTTCCTTTCAAAATTGACATTCAGACGATGCTGAATGACTTTCATCGCTATGCCAGGCATATCCTTGTGGCTCTATGTGGAAATATCCAAGTTCTCCTTGAGAAATTGTACTAGCTCCTTCTTCATTTGATTCTTCAGGTTTTTCCCTATTCTCGTCATCTTCATCGATTCTCCGTCTACTAATTCTACCATTTCCAGGGCTTCCACCTTCTCATTCTCTTCTTCCTCAATCATCCTAGTATGGTTCTCCTTGGTGGCCAAAACGGCTTAGTAGCATTCTTTGGCTAACACCTGGTCTCCTTTGACTTTGTCTATGCCGTGTTCTATTAGGAATTTTACCTTCAGGCAATATGTAGGCATTGCTACTTTCCAATGATTGAGAATGGGTCTCCCGATGATCAAATTATACAATGACGGGCAATCCACCATTAGGAAGTCAAGCTGTTTGGTGAGTTGCAAGGGGTAAGAACCTATTGTGACTGTCAATGTCACTATTCCTCTAAGGTATACCCGATCTCGGCTGAAGCTGACAAAAGGAGATTCGAATGGTCACATTCTCTTGGGATCCACTTTTAGCTATTGGAAAGTCGAGAGGTAAATAATGGCAGCAGAGTTGCCATTGTCAATGAGAATCTGTCTGGTGTTGAATACCTCTATCATAAGCATGATGACTAGGGGGTCATCATGTGGCTTCTTCACGCCTCTAGCATCTTCTTCCGAGAACAGGATGTCTATACTTGTTCATCTTCTCTATTTCAAACGAGATATCCCATGAATACTGTTCACAAATCTCTGTTAGGATATCCTGAGGGATTTGAAAGTTCCACTAGTGGATAGTCCTCCAGCAATCATCTTTATTTCCCCGATTGCGCTCTGTGGACGGTTGTATGAATTATCTTTATCTATAGGATTTTTTCAAATTTCTCTCTATGATTGTCCCTAGATTGGCTGGACTCACCGTTTTTTAAAAATTTTTGCAACTTTCCTTTCTGAATTAATTCTTTTATCTACTCCTTCAAGTCTCAACAATACTCAGTATAATGGTCGTGGTCTTTGTGAAAATGGCAATATTTCTTCTTGTCCTGTAGATTGGGCAAAGAATAGAGTGGTTTTGGCCACTTAAGATGATGCTTGTCCTTAATTTGCACTAAAATTTTGTCGAAAAGCATTACCAAAGGAGTGAATTTTACCGTCCTTGGAATTTTGTCGTCTCTCCATTTATTTCCGTCAGAATTAGTCTGATGATCTTTCCTTTCTCTCTTGCATCCCCTCCAGTCTTCCCTGGCACTTTCTCTTTCCTTAGGCATGATTTCTTCCCCTATCACAACTAGAGCATCCTCTACATTCATGTACTTATGGGCTTTTAGTAGCATCTCAGCCATTGTCTTTAGAGGGCTTTTCGCAAGGGCAACTACGAACTCCCTGTATTTTAACCCTACTTTGAAAGTGGTTAACTGTACCTTATTATTCACTTCATCAACTTCTAGGACTTCTCTAGCAAAATGTTTCACATATGACCTCAGGGGCTCTCTTTCTCCTCGCCTGATGGAAAGTAGATGGTCCGCTGGTCTTTTTTGACGTTGCCCACCAACAAAATGGCACATGAAGGAATTACCTAGTTGCTCGAAATTGTCAATGGACGACGTTGCTAGCTTACTAAACCAAACTCACGCTACTCCCTTGAGGGTGGTAGGAAAAGAGTGACATAAGATTTCGTCTAGGGGTTGTTGTAGACTCAAAGTCGTCTTGAAGGTGGTGATATGGTCCAGCGGGTCTTTCAAGCCGTCAAATGATTCGAGTAGTGGAAGATGAAACTTTGGGGGCAAAGGACACTCCAGGACTTTCGTAGTGAAAGGTGAGTCCATCCTTCAAACCATCCCGTCCAAATTCTGGTCCGCCTTTTCCCGCATTGTGTTTCTCAACTTGTCCATCTCCTTCCTCATATCTCTAAGGAGATCTAAATTCGCTTTGTCCGAAGGGTTTGGTTGTCGATAGTCATCTCTCCTATGGCTATCTTAGTCATTATTCCTGTTAGTCTCAATCCTCATGGGTGAACGATTTTCTTCCCATTGCAGTTACAGCCTCATCTCCTAGTTTTGCCTGGTGAGTTCTTCCACGTTAGCTGTAAGTGTTTGAATTTGCAAAGCCAATGCTGTAGAATCTTATGGTGTATTGGATTCCATTTGGATGTCAAAACCAAACAAGACTATGATTTCAAACGAAGGTCTGAATTTGTCGTTCCCACAGACAGCACTAAACTGATGATGCTAAAATTATCATTAGTTGGGTTCGTCTAGAGGAACCAATTCAAGCTCATCCAAGTTCCTGCAAGGTTAATAAAGAAAAAGGGGCATCCTCTCAGGTGGTTACCGATGTGGTGTTGGCCACAAAGTCTCCGATAGTAAAGTCAACAAATGGAGCTCAAGAAATAGAGAGAATTTTGTAATGAGAGTGAAAGCGATTAGTGTGTATGTACATTGTCTTGGATTTGGTAGGCCCTATAAATAGGCTCTTCTTATTAGTCGTTTTCCTTCTTAAATGGTGGCTTTAAGGCTAATTTGGTAATGTCCCATGCCTACTCAATTCAGCCTTAATGGGTTTCCAACAGTCTTCTTACTGATATGTAACCATCAGGGCATTGAATTACTACTTTCATGGCGCTCTATGTTCGTCCAAACTGGCTCTTCTGGATAGGGTAATTACTTGGTCTATTAGATGCTATTAATTCTCAAAGGGTAGTAGTGTCTTTGAGGCTGAATTATTTTGCTTAGATAATTAAGAATGTCTATAGTTTATTAAATGAGTTATCGTGTTACTAGATTCATCAAAAAGCAAACAAGGCTACTCATAATGTACTTAAATGGTCTCTCAAGCATGTTTTCACTGGATGTTTTGAATTGGGTAATTGCACCTCAAGTTTCGCTCGTGTCATCTTGGATGAGGCTGTTGTTTAGTTCTTGTTTGGTTTTGTTCTACTTTCTTTCATTGCATTAATAAAATTTTGTTATTCATTAAAAAAAAAAGTCCTACTCTTGTGGTACTTTACTTGCCCCTGCCCATAACACTCCTATAAAATTAGAGTAATATTACTGACATGAAATTTTTTACAATTTTTTATTTTGGGTAAAATACTATTTTAGTCCTTAAATTTTAACAAAAGTTTGTTTTTCATTCCTAAACTTTAAAAAGTTCTTTTTTCATTCCTAAATTTTGTAAAGGGTTTTTTCAATGGTTTAAAGACAAAAAATAGGGATGAAAAAGAACTTTTTTTAATAGTTTAGGGATGAAAAACAAACTTTTAGTAAAGTTTAAGGACATAAATAAAACATTTTCAATAGTTTAGGGACAAACGATGAACTTTTCAATAGTTTAGAGATGAAAAATAAACTTCTTAAAGTTTAGGGACCAAAATAGTATTTTACCCTTTTTTTTTTCTATAATTGCAGTTGTTATTATTAGAAAAACACAGTTTTGCATCTCATACAAAAATATACAGCAGAAATAAACAGATCTACTTCATTCATGTGAGATAAAATGGAACATCTATATTTTAGAAACAAAGAACAAGAAGGCGTACCTTGATGCAGTAAAATTTAAGACCAACCAAAGATTGAACTTGGGAAGACTTTCAATCTTCACCCCAATTCCACATATGCCCAAGATGTGTGGCCTCTCAATTAGTTCTATACATACTTGTTCAAGAGAATAAGAGAGTGACTTGAGAAAATTCGTATGTTTCTCTTTTAATCATACTTATATATATATATATATATATATATATATATATATATATATATATATATATATATATATATATATATATATCTTTCTGCACTTGGCAGTTACTTTATTTAATAAGAGTTATTAAATAAACAACTGATTATCTAATTGAGTTAGCCTTATGGGCCAGCTCAATTGGGTTTTAGTGTGTGGCTTGGAGTGGGACCAAAAGGGACAAGTAAAGGTCTAGCTCCAATGGGTTTCAGGCTTATTTGTCAACTTTTGACAAGCGCAAAGTTACCATTAATTATATTTAATACCACTATATAAATATAATTGTACTCTAGGCCTTATTAATAAATTATATCCCAAGACTTTATTATCTAAACATTTAAACCCTTCATGAAAATATTCGTAGTAATATAAAGTCATAATATATAATTGTCGCTTTGAAGATTACTACCTTTTGATCCTTTAGTACCCAGTTTATCCTTTAAGTTATTCATATAGATATATATATATATATATATATATATATATATTTATATATATTTATGAAATCCAATTTCATAAAATATAAACTTTAGTAACTCTTTACTAAAGTGGTTAGGCCTAACACTCTAAATAACCAAACTCATTAAACTTATCTCAAGAGAATATTTTATATCTCTATAAAGAGATTATGAATTCCATCTTGAGAATATATGTTCCTTCAACACTACGTGTAATTGCCCAACATATTGAGGTTTTGACCGTTAGATTAAATCTCACTCCTGATATATCAAAACAACCTACATTTCATGATTGGGTTCACTATTCTTTTAGGATTGAGAGTTTATATAAATAAAAGTCGTGAGATTTATTATTCATTTGATGGTCGTTAATAGAATAATAAATCTCATAGCGGTCCAGTTCAATATGTCCTATACACTTAAAACATATTAACATATCAACTAGAAGTCTCTACTTCCATGATCAAGACAAATCATCTTAGTTGACATATCAAAACAACCTACATTTCATGATTGGGTTCGCTATTCTTTCAGGATTGAGAGTTTATGTAAATAAAATTCGTGAGATTTATTATTCATTTGATGGTCGTTAATAGAATAATAAATCTTATAGCGGTCTAGTTCAATATGTCCTATACATTTAAAACATATTAACATATCAACTAGAAGTCTCTACTTCCATGATCAAGACAAATCATCTTAGTTGACATGTTATAGTCTTTGCAGATGAAATGTCAAATTTCATTACCGACTACGAACTAAGATTTTGTGTTTGCAAAGAACTTGTGATTTACATTTTCAGTGACTAAATCACATATTATGCATCTCAAAAACTATATGATAATGTCCATATATTCATGTTACCATTATTTTAGATAATAAAACAACTTTATTACTAATAACATAATGTTATACACAGCATTATACAACAGCATTTTAGGGCACTAATCCTAACAGTTATTAATTTCACATGGCCCTTACTAATTCACTTTACTGTCTACTATTGAGAACTTATCACCTCCAATACTTGTGAAAGATAATATTCTGAAAAATTTTGTGTTTGAAGACAAATTTTTCTAAATATTTGTATACTTGTTGATATAATCATATTCTACAACTCATGATTCATGGCCATAGAAAGTGCACACAATACTAAAATTGTACTTTTAGGTAGCTTCGAGGTTATGTCTTGTTTTAATATAGAGGTTGTTTCGAGAGTGCATTTTGTCAACGTGTAATTATTTAATGAAAATTCAAAACTATGGGATAAAAACAGTTACACACACTATTATACACACTTTTTTTTAACTGAAATCGTGAAGAAAAGATAAATTTCAAAATTGAAATCGTGTATTCAACTCATAATTTTTTATATTCACCTATCTTTGGTGAATGAGCGGTTGGTTGTGGCATGGCTGGGGGTTGAGATTTCAAAGCTCTATCATCAGTTGAATTTGGCACACCATCACTCATAAGTCAGTCCCTTGTTTTAGCAACCTATAACTCCACCCCTAATTGCTCTTCAATAGTATACCTTATTTTGAGTATTTTGTTAGCTTAGGATGTTAAGGACCGTGTAGAGACTAGGATTGTCCAACCCATTTGGAGACTTAACTCACTCAGAAGTTTGGTTATGTGTGGGAAAGGTGTTAGGCACCCCACTAAGCCTGTCCGAAAATAGTCCTTGGTTTTGATAAAATCTTAATTTTCGATCATTGGCAATTAAAAACAAGCTATTAGTATTAGCTTTTGGGGCTTTAAAATAATTTTACTTTGAGGTTTGACTTTCGATAGGGGTGTGGCATTTATCAATGCTTTACTAGCACATTTGGATTTGTTGCCAAACTTTCACAGTGAAAATTCGGCAGCATTTCGCCTTACTTTAGTGGTAAAAATCCGGTAGCATTTCAAATCAGGTGCATCATAGCATACAAAACATTATCCTCACAAAGCCTAATACAGTAAAAGGTTGCTCCATTTTCACAGTGAAAATCCAATAGAGTTTCGCGTATGATGCACAATGGTGCACCGACAGGGTTTCGTTCCCGTGTATACGACATGCATCAATATGTTCATACTAAGGCCAGCCTAAGCTCACCAAAGCATTAAACACATTGATGCGTGTCGCATACATGGGGAAACTGATGTCACTAGCTGACATGGATCAAAGGCAATCACATCGCGACAGTCATACACACAATGTAGCATGAATATGGATTTACAGCAATCACCTTGATTGTATACCTACATCCAAGGTCAAAAGCACCCATGATCATAAGTGGGGTACCCTCTTAACCATGTGATTCAATCATAAAAAGTGCATGACCATCTTTAAACAAGCATATATAAATATATATATATATATATATATATATATTCATGCACAATGCAAAACACGCAGAGCAGAAAGATAAACCAAATATTGTCATATCCCAAGGGTATAGCCAAAGCAAGTTACAAGAAAAATAAAGGATCATACATTCCCATACCAAAGGAATGTGGCCCAAGAAAGGTACAGGAAAAAAAGCCCTAATCTAGAAAGCTATAGACATGGTTATAAAAGAAAGGTTGAGAGAGAGAGAGAGAGAGAGAGAGGCTAAGCCTCCTAATCTACTAATTGTTGCCTTTTCTAGGCTTGCCCTTTTTGCTTGGCCTCTTTGCTTGCATTTTAGAAGTTACACTCACACTCCAAGTGTACATGCAATGAACAAGGAAAATACAAAACCAGCAAACAAGCAAAAGAAATAGCAAAGAAACAAAGAAAGCACTAAGCAAACAAGCAAGACATGTAGGCAAAGGAAAGGAGACATGCTAACAAAGAAAGAAATCATGCAAAGGAGCAAACAAGCATGTTATCAAATGAGTAAGCGAGAAAGGGTGTCCTAGAAGGACAAATGTGGGTTTGGATTTGGTGTCCATAGGTCCACTAGATTGGAGTACAAATGACACGTGTGCCACCAAGAAAAGTTCCTAAAAGGGATTAGGGATCTTGTGTACAAAGACAAGAGTGAACCTGCACGAGATTATGGGTAGGAACTATGCTTGATGACACAAACAAGCACACAAAGACACATGCATGTACATATAAGCAAGAAAACCCACACGAGGTGGCACAAAGTAAGCAAAGCGAGAAGCATTGCATGTTATTACATAAAGGGGAAAGCTAATCATGTCATAAGGCAAATTCAAGGGTGACATGAGAAACCCTAACATGCAAAGCTAAACAAGAGAGAGATTGGCAAGCGGCAAGCAAGCCAACATCATGAAGATGAACTCTTACCACACGGTTGCATCCAAACAAGTCACAAAAGGGGAAAGGATGCAACCAAACAAACAAAGAGTCACAAAAGGCCAACAAGCACAAACCCACAAAGAGAAACAAAACAAGAAAAGCAAGAACCTATATCTAAGCATACAAGCATGGATCTAAATGTAAAAGCACGAAAAAGGGAAAACAAAGCAAAAACAAGCAAATAGGAACTAATTCAAACCCTTTATTGTAATTGTATGGATGTAGGCCTAGACCACTAGATCTAGATCTACACCCTACCCAAAAGCCAAACACAAGAAAAAGGCACAAATAAGATGTGTAATAGCTAAAAAAAAAGCATTGGGCATAGCATACAAACAAATATTTAAGCACATAACATGGAAAGAAGCACAAACAAATATTTAGACATATCCTAGCCCAAGAAGGCAAGGCCAACAACATCAAAGTAAGAAAACATGTTAAGAAAGCCAATAGACATGCTAGAATAGCAATAAACAAGGTAGGGAAAGCAATAAAACATGCTAGGAAAGTAAAAGAAAGCAATAAAGAGACATAAAATTAAATGGGTGTAGATTGTAGCTAAAAAGTTACATCTACACCCCTAAACCTCAAATCCAAGGTATATGTACCAAGAAGAGGGAGATGAGAGCAAGAAAACTACCTCTTGATGTGTAGGAAAAATGAAAAATCAATGGTTTTTGTGTGTATTGGGAGAGAATTTAGAAGGAAAAAGAGAGAGAAATGCTCCAGAAAAATGCTCAAAATGCCCCAAAATTCCTCTTTTTCAATTCTAGGAGGTATGGGGGTTAAATACTTTTTTTTTTTGGTGACCCTTTTTGCTGACGTCAGCAGTTTTGTCATTTTCTCCAATCTTATAGTCCAAACTTGGATTGATCACTTAAAGGCCTTTCTCTACTCTAATTGACATAATCTTGGTATCACTGGAAATTTATGGATGTCTAGTTTCCATAACACATGACATTTTGAAAATCCAATAGTCGGATCAAAAGTTATGGCCTCAGGAGGCCGACTAATGCACCTGGCACATTTTTTCAAGATATCTCAAATGTTTTAATTTTGATTTCGACCTATGAGCAGTAGTTGGAAAAGGGATTCAAAAATCTTTGTGATGACATTGATTCCAACACATTCTGGTGGTTAGATCAAAATTAGGTTTTTTAGTCGCTTCCTAGGCCATTGCAAAAACTAGATGGTGACTCCAAAACCTTTTGTGTCCACAATGGCAATTCCACTGGAGATTGTGAGTTTAATTCCTATGTGTCCCATGTCTTAACCTTAATAAAGACTTACTCAATACTTATTTGCACACACATCACATGATTCTTTTGTCCCTTTGCCTTGGTTGGTGATGAGTGGGAAGATGGAAGGCTCCATTCAGGCCTAAGTCTTTTGAAGTTCATCCCGCCAACTCACAATGTGTGCCATTGCCTATGTTGGGTTTTGAGTACGTTAACGGTTTGCCACCAATCCACAAAGGTCCACTTAGGCCCTCGATTGGAATCATGGCCCACCTAGTTGTGAGTGACCTACTTTTCTATCCCTTTAGCCTTAAGAAGGCCTAGCCACACTTAGAGAGATCCTAGACCCAATCAAAAGAGGATACCCTTTATATATCTCTTTTTTGTTTAACCATATATCTTGTGCTCACCTAATTCTACAGGACAAATAAATGATATAAAAATGGAAGGATGACCCTAAAGCTATGGCATACCCTAAGACAAATGGGACGAAAGAAAAGAAGTTCTCACATATAAGAGGCTTGCCCCTAAATCCAAAGGTATATCTTAACTTGAAAGGTTTATAAGACCATAGCCTAATTGCTATCATAAGCCCAAATCAAAAAGCCCTTTTGAAAAAGAGGACTTTGGGCCTAAGGTAACAAGTATGCTATGAACTCAGTATCCAAGATCCTACAAAGTTAATATGGATTTCCCTAATCTTGGGCCTCTTTATTGTATGCCTAGGCCCAAAATGATGAAACTTCATGGACCTTGAGAGGAAAGTTACAATATATTCTAGCTAATGGGCTACTTCAAAAAATGATGATGATAATGAAATGAAAAAGAAGAGCTCAAAGGTGATGAATATATTGTAAGCCCATGTTTGAGACAAAAGGTTGAAAATCTCTAAGTACATTCTAATGAAAGCCCATGAGAGTAAGATGAGAGCATTTTTGTAAATGGACCAAAACCTAAATGAAACAAAGAGGTAAGGTTCATAAGAGGAAAGGAAGTAATTTTGTAATTGAGCCCTCATTAAAATGGACTAAAAGATTTTCTAAGGACACCTAAAAACAAAATGACCCTTTTACGGACATGAGCTTAATAAAAATGGGACTTCTTTTTAGATTAAGTTCCCACTCTAATTCAAGTCCAATGGAAGGCAAGACATTCCAAGAAGGGATGAATGCTTCGAGTGAAGAAGCCTCTTTGCAAGAGATATTCAAGCTAGTGGAGGCGCGAGGTAAAACCCTTGAGAAGATACTAAGTCGCCTCTCCAAGATAGAAGAAGTGTTTAAGGAAGGAGAAAAAGAGGATGAAGAAGACAAGGTTAACTGTGAACAAAATGAGTTGACTCAAGAGGACATTGATCGAATGATGACAAAGAAGGTCCGCCTACTTCTACCCAACTTTATGCCACAATTGAATAGCAATCCCAGACCATGGACTTTCAAGAGAGCCCATGTCAATGACTTTTCTGAATAGGGGGACTCGGGATCTTGGGAAGATCATGATTGGCCGGAATGGACCTTAAAGGTGGGGACAACCCAAGTCACCCCAACTTGCTTCATGCTTAAATGCAACATGGACCCTTCTTCCAACGACGACCAATACCTCGTGCTATCACAAGATGAAGTATAAGAGGAAGGAGATGATGAAGTGATTAGCTATTGGAGTGAAGACGACGACGCCTGGTTCTTCGACGAGGTGGGAAAAGACTTCCCCAATGAGGGTGAGGTTTTGTATGACATAACTAAGGCTATGCACATATGGAAACCTCTGAAAGAGGAGGACTGGTCTACTAAGCTCAAGGATTTGTTCGAAAAGGAGGAGAAGAGCAACATGCCTTAAAGAAGAAAGAAGACAAAATTCATCATTTCTATTGTGGGGCAACTTAATAATTGGACTTAGGTTGGGTTTTCTAGAAATGTGGGAAAGAAAACGTGTAATGCAAGTCCTAGTGTACTTTTCAACATTTTTAATAAGATAACTTCTGATTTGGCTTATTTTGATGTGTCCCATAATATTGAAATTTTGCACTTAAATGATTCAAATGAATTTGAAAAAGAAATTAATAAGCAATTGGAAAAGAAAATTGAACCTATAGAACCAACTTTTGAAACTCTTAATTTGGGCAATGATGAGAATTCACATTTAATTAAAATTGGCTCAACCCTAAATGAAAAAGAAAAAAAAGATCTCAAAGAGTTTCTTATCGAGTTTCAAGAGGGGTTTGCATGGTCGTATGAAGATATGCCGAGTATTGATCCCAAGATAGCTCAACATCACATTGACACTCACGCTCACATGGTGCCCATCAAACAGAAATTGAGGAGTATGAGAACCGAATGGCTTCTAAAGATCAAAGAAGAGGTCACCAAGCAATTGAAGGTAGGGTTCATCAAACATGTACACCAAGCCAAGTGGATAGCCAATGTTGTGCCCGTACCCAAAAAAGATGGGAAGGTAAGGTTGTGTGTGGATTTTAAGGATTTGAACAAAGCTTACCCTAAGGATGACTTCCCTTTTCCTCATATAGATGTCTTTGTGGATACCACTGTTGGTAGTGTTTTGATGTCTTTGTGGATAACACTGTTGGTAGCACTTTGATGTCTTTCATAGATGGTTTTTTGCGATATAACCAAATCAAGATGGCTCCTAGGGATATGACCAAAACTACCTTCACCACAGAATGGGGAATTTATTGCTATATCGTGATGCCATTCGGGCTCAAGAATGCGGGTGCAATTTACCCATGAATGGCCACAGTCATGTTACATGATATGATGCACAATAAGGTTGAAGTGTATGTTGGTGATATGATTGTGAAATCCAAGGAAAGAGAGGGTCACATCGTTAACTTGAGGAAGTTCTTCAAAAGGATCAAAGAGTATAGGATGAGACTAAACCCGCAAAAATGCACCTTTGGAGTAATTGTAGGAAAGTTGTTTGGTTTTCTGGTAAGTGATAGAGGGATAGAAGTTGACCCATCTAAGATCAAAGCCATATTAGAAATGCCTCCACCCAAAAGCGAGAAGGAGATAAGGGGAATTTTGGGCCAATTGCAATACATTAGTTGATTCATTGCCAAACTCACTTCCACTTGTGAGCCCATCTTTAAGCTCATAAGGAAGAAAGAACCTCATGAATGGAATGATGAATGCTAGAAAGCTTTTGAGCTCATTAAAGAATATCTCCTCCATCCACCTATCTTGGTACCCTCGATGCACAAAAAACCGTTACTCCTCTACCTCTCTATCATAGAAGATGTGGTTTGAAGTATGCCTGCACAAGAAGACAACGATAAGAATGAGAGGGCCATATGCTATTTGAGCAAGAGGTTCCATGACTATGAGACTAAATACACACCTATAGAAAAATCATGCTTTGCTCTCGTATGGGCCGTACAAAAGAAGAGACATACCATCCTACCTTTCCAGATATAGGTAATAGCCCGAATGGATCCATTGAAGTACTTTTTGAGAAGCTCGCTTTGAGTGGAAAATTATCAAGATGGTTGATCCTATTAACAGAATTTGATCTGAAGTATGTGGCAAGGAAAACCATCAAAGGGAGTATCATGTTAGATTTTGTGCTGAGAACCCCATGGAGGGAAAGGATGGTAGAGAAGATTTTCTGGACAAGGATATTTTGGATATTGAGCTAAGGGTATGGGAGATGTATTTCGATGGAGCCATGAACCAATATGGAAATGGGATAGGAGTACTCTTAATCACTCCCAAAGGATCTCACATACCCTTGGCAGTTAAGTTGAACTTCGAGGCAACCAATAACATGGTAGAGTATGAGGCTTGTATCATTAGAATGGAAGCTCTTCAAGAATTGAGGGTGTAAGAGGCCAAGGTCTTTGGAGATTCGACCTTGGTAATAGCCCAAGCGCAAAGGTTGTGGAAAGTAAAGGAGGAGCACTTAAAACCTTATCAGCGTTATCTAGAGGTTTTGACCAAAACTTTTGACAGAATTGAGTACACGATCATCCTTAGAGCTCAAAATCAATTTACGAACGCCTTGGCTACTTTTAGCTTCCATGGTTGAAATACCTGAAGAAGTATGGACACGACCCTTAGAAATTGAGCAAAGTTATGTGATGGTACACAAAGAGAAGACCGAAACTTCAGTCTTGGTTATAGAGGAGGAATGGATTCCTTGGTATTATGATATCATGAAATTCTTGGAATTAGGGGTATATCCAGACGATGTCGACAAGAGAGAATGTCGTTCGATTAGGATGATGGCAATGCAATATATCTTATATGGAGGTCAGCTCTATAGAAGATCCTATAAGGTATACATCTTCATTGTCTAAAGAAGGAAGAAGCCGAGAAAGTTATGGAAAATACTCATCAAGGGATTTGCGGTCATCATATGAATGGGAGAACATTAGCCAAGAAGATCTTAAGGGTAGGGTACTATTGGAACACAATGGAGACCAATTGCATAGACTTTCTGAAGAGTTGCCATGATTGCCAAACACATGCAAACTTAAATCACGTGCCACCTAGTGAGCTATACAGCATGACCTCTCCATGGCCTTTCTCAGTCTAGGGCATAGATGTGATTGGAAGAATAGACCCTAAGGCCTCAAATGGACACGAATACATCCTAGTGGCAATTGACTACTTCACCAATTGGGTGGAAGCAACCTCCTACTCTGTGTTAAAAGCCAAGCATGTGGCTTGATTCATAGAGAATAACATCATTTGTTAGTATGGGGTACCCCAAGAGATCATCTCTGATAATGGTTCTTACTTTAAGGGAGGGGTTAGAAAAATCATGGAACTGTACAACATTAAGCATCACAAGTCTTCACCATATCAACCACAGACTAATGGAGCCGTAGAAGCAGCCAATAAAAACATCAAGAACATCCTAGCCAAGATGGTAGTGACATACAAGGATTGGGCCAAGAAGCTCCCATTTGCCTTATGGGGTTACAGAACTTCTATCCGTGCATCAATTGGGGCAACCCTCTACCCTTTGGTCTACCGTAGTGAAGCGGTACTTCCCATTGAGGTAGAGATACAATCTTTGAGGGTACTAGTAGAAACCAAAGTCCTATAAGAAGATTGGGTGAAACAAAGATATAACCAGTTGGCTTTGATAGGTAAGAAGAAAGCTAGGGCACAATACCATGCCCAAGGGTACCAAAAGAGGATTGCTAGAGCATTCATAAAAAAAGTGAGACCTAGAAACCTTAAGGAAGGGGACTTGGTTTTAAAAGTTCTTAGAGATGAAACTTTTGATCCAAGAGGAAAGATGATGCCAAGATAGTCTTGTCCTTTTATTATCAAGAATATCATGTCAAGAGGTGCTACAAGAATTATAGATTTGGATGGGGAAGAGATGCTTTGCCCAATCAACATGGATAGACTCCAAAGATACAACATTTGATAATAATAAAAATAAATAAATAAATAAAAAGAGGAAAAAGTCTACTAGGTTAAAAACCCAAAAAGGCGGCCTAGGCAAAAGGACCCTGTTAGGTTGAAAACCCGAAAGGGCGATCTAGGCAAAATATAGGGGCAAAGACCATGGGCATGGTGAAATTTCCTCAAAGGACATCATGGGCAAAAATTACATGACATGGAAAAAAGAAAAGAAAAAGGAAAAAGATGACAATAAGCAAAAATAATAAATGGGTGCTTCTCTCATTTCTCAAATTAAAAGAAGATAATTTTCTTCTATAAGGGATGTGGAACATTCCAATCCTTTATTAAATCCATAAGAAAAGACATGAGAATCATAAAGTGCAGAAAAGTAAAATTTAGAGCATATCAAGGTTGTTGGTTAGACTTTCTTTCTTTTGATTGATTGGACCTTTTGTAAGCTTTTTCAGCTATACGAACCCACTTCGTGATAGCCCTAAGTCATTTCTTATATATCCTAAAGTTTGATGGAATTATTGAGCCTCTCATATGGCCATCCATGCAAACCAAAACGCAATCCATGCAAAAGTTAGGGATTAAGAGAAAAGATTCATCCATTTTAACTTAATGATATTGGAAGGTGCAAGAGAGAGATTAAATGTACTACTCAAGGCGCAATTCAAGCACAGAGTTTCCAAGAACAACATAATGGCATAAAGTTCCTACAAGTTTGTAATTTAAGTACATATCCCAAATAAAAGCATAAATGTAAAAGGTGTTCTTAAAATACAACCCAATGTCTCAAACAAAGTCTAAAAGTTCAAGCATGTGTGCTAAAAAGAAAAAAGTAAAAGCAACAAAAAGAAAGTATGCTATGCTACGTTGTGTTTGTGTCTGCATCTGTCTATTTGTAGGATCATTGAAAGCGCCTCTTCCTTGGCTGGTAGCTTGGAGTCGACTCTGAACCTCCCGCGCCATTACCGCCATCATCATCATCATCATCCTTGTCATCTCTACCACAATACAACTGCCGGGAGTACTCAGTCAACTCCAGCTTGAGGTTTCCTACAAGCAAAATGAGCTCTTCATGCTCCTGGACAGTAGGCTGAATTTTGAAGGGAAGGTTGTTAGAACAAGTGCTGGGATGCAAGGATGGAAATTAAAGAGAACAAGAATGAAAGAGAACTCACCGCCCAAGTGCATTAAGGAAAAGGGTAACCTGTGACATTTGTGTTACGGCCAACAAAGCACTCCCGAGCAAAGCTATCAGGGCCGTAGGCATAGACTGACCAAGGCAAGGGAAGGGATCAATAAGAGCATCGATAGCAAGGCCCTCCTAACACAAGTGTTTCATTTAAGTGTTACTAATGTACAAGAATGCAAATAATGACTGTTTGAAGGAAATGAGAGGAGCGAAAACACATACTAGAACGGTGAGGAAAGGCATAAGGCGAGCCTTCACTAAACTCGTTATGATCTAGCTTATCTATGACTCGATCAGTAAAGGGTATGCCCAGCCTCCACTGGTTGTACTCTGCATCCATCATGGAAGAAGGAGCAAGTATAAACACTGGAGGGTCCATGGGAACCCAAGGCGCATTCTCCCCCGCCAGATGCTAGCACACCCTCTCTACCAAATAGATCACCCTTAATCCACCACCCTCAAAGGGTTGAGAGAGACTAGATACAAGATTCAAAAATGACAGTTTGCAAGATGAAAGTTTGCAAGATGATAGTTTGCAAAAGGTTATGGCATAGTTTGTAAGATGATAGTTTGCAAGGTTTAGATATGGTACAGTTTGCAAGACATAGATATGGCTACAAGGTGATAGTTTGCAAGATATGGGTATGAATGCAATCAGCAGGAATATGGTACATGGCCCTAACCTATATGGCATGTGAATGTATGGCTATAAGAATACATGAATTTCAAAGGAAAAAGGGAGAGAAATTGACCTTAAAGAGCTTCCAAGTCCTTACTAATTGGTGCAAAGTCCCTCGATTAAGAGTGTCCAAAGAGGAGTAAAAGTACGCCAAGCATATCGATCCCCAGTTGGCAGCCCAAGCCCTCTCAAAGTCTTAGAAAAAGGCCAACCACCTAAAAGAAACTGTCTGCCCACCATTGGCACACAAGTACGCCTCCAATAAATACAACAGAAAGACCCTAGCCATCTGAAGATACTCCTTAGCCATCCCTTGTGGATGATGCATGAAATCCGCCTCGAGATCAATATAGCAGATCGTCTCAGTAGCATACCTCCTCCCTAGCAAGTCTATGCCCAACCAAATGCCCGACTCATCCTCTAAACTAATCAGTACCCCATCAAACCGCAAGCCAGTCATGTGGTGGAAGTCATAAGGAGTGATGGTCATCTCTAGACCAGCAATGTGGAAGGTGTGGGTAATGTCCCACCACCTCTTAGCCAAGGTCGACCCTAAGACAGCACTGGCAGACCTTTCAGGCATCAAATGGATAACAGGCTCAAAACCCACGGCATGAACATGGCCCCAAGTCTCCTTAGTCAGGATGTTGTACCACACCAAGACCTAGCTAGAACTTCCTCTACCAAAATATGGGGCTGAAACCTACTAAAAGAGAATGGGATTGAATTCATGATTAGGTGAAGGGAATGGTAAGAAAATGATATTGGATGCACAATAGGGTGAAATGTGACATGGAACATACAATTGAGTGCAAAAGTGAAGAGGAATGATGATTGATGATGCAAAAAATCAACAGTTGAGCTCCTCGTCATAGCGGATGGACAATGCTATGAATGGGATTGTCTCTATAGATGAAAAACATGAAAATGAATTGGGTGGAAGAGTAACACACCGGTGTGGCTTCAACCAAACCGCCTCCGATGCTTAAGTCAGTAAGGGAGAAAGATTCTAGAGAGAAAATGTGCAAAGAGTGATTTCATAGAGTATTTGTGTGTACCTTTAACTTCTGTTGTCTTCTCTTTTATAGTTATGTGCCTCATTAATGGGTAATGATGTACTACATTTATGCTCAACGGCTAGTGTGTTACAGAATCTTTGTCTGGAGATCACAGCTCATTCTGTGAACATTGCTTCGTCCATTATGTTTCATCATCAATGTGCGTAATAAATGTGTAACGTCTTCTCTAGGTGAATGACAATCTGTGTATAATGACGACCATAAATTTCTGGTTCATTAGCTGCCCCCTTGTTCATTTTCTCGTCTTTTAGATGAGATAAGAACAAATTCGTCTAACGCTTCGGCTAGGATGTGCTCAACATGCAAACATGTCTCAGTTTTCCCGCACATGTTTTGGCCACTTGTTTTGCATTTTCCCCTCATCTTTCCTTTCTTTTTTATTTTTTCCTTATTCAATTTCTATTCTAGGGTTCGTTTCTCCTCCAAGCTTCCTTTCTCTGTTCTGCGTTTCATGGTAAGTCCTTCACACTTTTTCTTCTTTTCTAATTCTTCCATGGTAGATTATTCTGTTGTTAGAGAAAATTGTCCTTCGATAGCTTTCTTTTTTGCTCATTTAGGTAGTTTATTTAAGTCCGTAGAGGGGAAGCGTCTTGAGAGGATTAGTTCCTTTGTAGGGGAGGACTGTCCATATACTTTTGTCCTTTCTTCTTTGTTTCCTTTAGTTTCCCAATCTGCTGAGGTAGCTAGGTTGCTGAGGATGTCTGAGGTAAGGTCTAGTGACCTGGAGATAAGGTTATCCTCGTTTGATGATCGTGTGGTCTCGAAGGCCACTTTTGTTTCCACCCTTTATAAAGCTTGGAACATCTCGTGTTCCCTTACGGGAAAAGGTAAACGGTGAATCAAGGATAGGTTCTAGTTCCCTGACTCTGTAAAAGTTAGGATCCCGAGTGAAGAAGAGAGGGTTATCACTTTTACGCCGATGAGTTTTGTTTTTACGAGGCCAATTTTTCCAGTGGCCTCCGTTTCCTTGTTCATCCCTTCGTTAGGGAACTTTTTTCTTATTTGCATCTGGCTCCGGCACAGCTAGTTCCTAACTCTTGGCGGATCCTTGTTTCTTGCATGGTGGTGTAGATGTCTGCCAATGATGGTGATTTCATTAGGAGGGACGAGTTTCTCCATTTTTATTGTCTGAGGAAATCTAAGGACCCCAGCTATTATGAGTTTAAGCCATGGGATAAGGCTTCTAGGTTAATCCTTGATTACCCATCGTCTCTCCAAAACTGGAAGCCAAATTTCTTTTTTATCTTTGGAAGTGATTGGGAGTTCGTCCCTGGTAAGGACCTGGACGAAGCCCCCAAGTTTTTTCATAGTTGGGGAGTTCTTGTGTCTTGTGCATCTTTCTCTTCTTTTCAATTGTTTTTCCCTTTCTTTTATGAGTGACGATGATAGATAGCTTACTGGTACTCTTGTTTTGCAGTTTCCCAACGTCCTCGTTTAAAGAAAAGGTACCAACGTCGGGCTGAGAAAGCAAAGGAGTATCTTGAGTCCATTAAGGATTTTGACGAACTTGTTTCTCCTTAGTCCTTATTTTTACACTTTTTTGGTCCGGAACCGTCTATTAAGGTTCAAAAGAATTTGGAAGTTGTGAGAAAAAGTACATGTTTCTGCCTTCTTCTTTCTTTTTTTTTCTTTCTTTTTATAAAATTTTTACTTTTGCCTTGTCTTTTCAAGAATGACAATTAGATTAGCAAGCAGAAATTAGTTGAGGCCCAAGAGAAGAAGGCCAAGGGTGGCACCGTTAGTGCTCTCTTGTCCAAGAAGAAAACTGGTGACGTTTCTAAGAAAGACCCTGTGTTGACACTTCCTCCTGCTCACTCACCTGCTAAGCGCCCTACCTCTCCTACTTCATCACTGGAGATGATTGCCTCTGGTGGAGAGGAGATTAGGAAGAAGAAAAAAGTTGGTGGTAAATCTTTCCTTCCTACCTTCTGGGATGACGCTAACGTAGTAGTTTCAAAGGCCCATGAGGCACTTTCTGTGGATGATCTGAGCCCTCTGATGGTGAAGTCGTCCAGTGAGGTGATGTCGTCTCACATCCAAAAACTTGTGTAGGTATGTATCATTGGTCATCCAAAAACAAGTCTTTATTTGCTGAGAATGAGATGCTTAAGAACAAGGTTGCCATTCTTTCTACCGATGCTAAGAATGACAAGGAGCGCATGGCAACCTTGGAGAAAAGCCTACAAGTGGAAAAGGATTTCTGCAAGCTGAAGGATAAGTAGATTGGTGACCTGAAGCTGAAGCTGCAGAATGTTAAGGCCACGATGGAATTGGATTTCAAAGACTCTGACAAGTACTCTGATGAATTGTGCAAGTACTATGTGGAAGGCTTTGATCTTCTTGTGAAGTGGATGGCAAAGCACCACCCTAGCTTGGACCTTTCTGGCTTGGCCATGGACGACATTGAGAAAGAGCTCATGTCCTCTAAGGCTACAACAGAGAACATGATGGAGGAAGCCATAAACGTTGCTGAAGGAATGAAGGAGGCCACTGTTATAACCCCTGTAGACCCTGTCCCTGATGAGCAGTAATCTTTTATTTTTTCTTTTCAGTTTTTTTTTTTCTTTGCAAGGCAAGAAAAATATTTCTCTTTGGGCCCGTTGTTTTGGGCAACTAAACAATTCCTTTGACGATGATGGATAGGTTTATGGATTTCCTGCTTTTAGCTGTAGTAAACAAATGCTTGGACAACCTTTTATGATGATGTTAGTTGTGTTGAGACAACCTTTATGTTTAGCTTGCATTTTAGTAGCTTTTTCATACTTAGCTTGTATATGAACAACTTTTTACCTTCGGTTGTGTTGGAATGATTTTTTATTGAGTCATACTCGAATGACAGTCTTAATTGTGTTTGAAAAACTTAGTATTTTTTAGCTGTGTCTGAACAGCTTTTTCTTGAGTCATGTTTGAATGATGGTCTTAGTTGTGTTTGAACAACTTAGTATTTTTTAGTTGTGTTTAAACAGCTTTTTCTTGAGTCATGTTTGAATGATGATCTTAGTTGTGTTTGAACAACTTCGTACATTTTTAGCTATGTTTAAATAGTTTTTTATTGAGTCATGTTTGAATGATGATATTAGTTGTGTTTGAACAACTTAGTATTTTTTAGCTGTGTTTAAACAGCTTTTTCTTGGGTCATGTTTGAATGACGTTGTTAGTTGTGTTTGAACAACTCTAATTTAGTCGACTTTGGTAGTTGTGTATCAACAACTTCGATGGCTATGATGCCGTTGGCTATGTGTGAATAGCTTTTGATTTGAAATTTTAATGACGGAGGTCCTTGAGACGTCTCCCAAGGACGACTCCTAAACGTTGCACACATTTTGATAGTGATAGATCATTGATAATCATTGATAAATACGTATTGCACATGACAGATCATGGATAATCATTGATGAATACGCATGGATAATGCTTTCATGTATTACTGATCTTATGAACGACTGATTTTATGAGTGACAAAAGTGATGGTTGTCATACATACTGATATGAAGATTAGGCAACTTGAAATGTAAAGCATTCCTTACTGGTAGTATTTCTTCAAGTATTCTATGTTCCATGGTCGAGGTAGTTTCTGGCCGTCTAAAGACTTCAGGTAGTAGGAGCCTTCTCTAGAATGACGGATTACCTCGTAGAGGCCTTCCCAAGTTGGTCCAAGTTTTCCTTGGGATTGGTCCTTTATTGCTTGTGACAGCTTTTTAAGGACAAGGTCTCCTGTGTTAAACCTTCTCACCTTAACCTTTTTGTTATAGTATCTGGCCATTGCTTCCTTGTGCTTAACCATTAGCTTCATAGCTTCTTGTCTAACTTCATCAATTAGGTCTAGATTGCTGTTAAGTTCTTGCTGATTCTTCTGGTCTTCATATGTTTTAACTCAGTAGCTCGCCAGTCCTACTTCCACCGGTATGACGGCCTCAGTGCCAAATGTCAATTTGAATGGTGTTTCTCCTGTTAGAACTCTTATGGTCGTCCTATATGCCCAAAGGACATTTTGTAGTTCTTCAGGCCATGCCCCCTTTACTCCCTCAAGTCTAATTTTGATAATTTTGAGCAAGTTTCTGTTCGTCACTTCTATCTGGCTGTTGGCCTGAGGGTGTCTTAAATAAGAATAGTGATTCTTGACTAATAAGTCTTGGCAAAATTTATTGAAACTTGGGGTTTTCAAACTGTTTTCCATTGTCTGATATTATGATATGTGGGACTCCAAACCTGCAAATGATGTTTTTCCACACAAAGTTTGTGACTTTAGCCTTTGTTATCATCATCACTGGCTCTGCTTCTACCCATTTTGTGAAGTAATCAATTGGGACAGTTAGAAATTTGAGTTGCTTCTTCCCTAGAGGGAATGGACCCATAATATCAATTCCCCATTGGGCAAATGGCCATGGTGAGGAGATGGGTGTCATCGTCTCTCCTGGTCTCATCTAGACATTTGCGAAGTTTTGACACTTGCCGCATGCTTTGACAATGTTGTATGCGTCTTTATGTAGGGCTGGCCAGTAATATCTTACTCTAAGTTCCTTTCCTCCTAAAGATCTTGCCCCAGCATAGTTTCCACAGGTTCCCTCATGTATCTCGCGGAGCACATAATCTACTTCTTCTAAACTAGCGCATCTTAGATATGGGAGCAAATATCCTCATCTGTACAGCACGTTGTCAATAATGACGAAGCGAGCTGCTCTGATTTGTATCTTCCTTGCTTTCGTCTTATCTTCAGGGAACCATCCTTCTTTCAGGTAACGGATGATGGGAGCCATCCACTCATCTTGTTCTTTTATCGTTAGGATTTGTTCACCTTCTGTGCTTGGCTACCCCCTTATCTCTACACATAACTCGGAGGTTGCATTGTAATCATCTAACGAGGCCAATCTTGCTAGAAAATCAGCTTCTACATTTTTGGCTCGAGGGATTTACACAAAGTTTAAATAGTCAAAGTGCTATAAGAGTCGTTGGACAATCTTTAAGTACTTCTGCATCCTTTCTTCTTTGGCTTCATAATCTCCCTTCACTTGTCCAATTATTAGCTGAGAATCAGCTTGGACGATGAGACTCTTTACTCCTAGAGCTTTTGCTACGCTTAGCCCTATCAACAATGCCTTGTACTCTGCCTCATTGTTTATTGCTGGGAACTGCAATCTGACTGCATATTTCAACATTTCTCCTTCTTGAGGTATAAGAACTACTCCTACTCCTCCCACTTTCTTCGTGGTTGACCAATCTGTTTGGACCGTCCATATTTCCATGGGGGATTCTTCTTCCTTACAGGGGTAAGTGAATTCTGCAATGAAGTCCGCCAGTACTTGGGCTTTAATTACTGCTCGAGGTCGATATTCGATGTCAAATTGGCCTAATTCAATTGCCTATTGAATAAGTCGTCTCGCTGCATCTATCTTGTTCATTGTCTTTCTTATGGGCTGGTCTGTAATGACAATGATGGAGTGAGTTTGGAAGTAAGGATGGAGTTTTCTAGAGGCGACCAATAATGCGAAAACTATCTTTTCCATCCTTGGGTAACTTGCTTTTGCTCCTTGAAATGCCTGGCTGGTATAATAAATTGGCTTTTAGATGTTCCCTTCTTCTCTAATCAATGTTGAACTTACTGCAGTGTTGGATACTGCTAAGTAGAGGTACAACATTTCTCCCATCACCGAGGGCCTTAGTAGAGGTGGTTTCGTCAGGTACTCTTTTAACTTGGCAAGGGCTTCCTCGCATTCATCAGTTCACTGAAAAGCTTTTTCCAATACCTTGAAGAATGTCATGCACTTGTCTGTTGCCCTAGAGACGAATTTGTTTAGGGTTGCAACCTTTCCTGTCAAGCTTTGCACCTCCTTCACTATCTTTGGTGTTTTGACCTCAATTATTGCCTTTACTTTATCTAGATTTGCCTCTATATCTCGTTGGGACACCATGAATCCCAAGAATTTTCCTAAAGCAACAGCAAAAACGCATTTTGCAGGGTTTAACTTCATATTGTACTTTATTAGTGTGCTGAAGGTCTCTTTTAGATCGTCCAAGTGGTTGGCTTCGTCCTTGCTTTTCACTAGCATATCATCCACATACACCTCTATATTCCTCCCTATCTAATGAGAGAACATACAGTTCACCAATCTTTGGTAAGTGGCTCCTGCGTTCTTCAGTCCAAAGGACATAACCTTGTAATAGTATAACCCTTGGCTGGTGACAAATGAGGTCTTCTCTTGATCTTCTTCGTTCATAAGAATCTGGTTGTATCTAGAGAATGCATCCATGAAACTCAAGAGCTTGTGTCCAGCAGTTGAGTCTACCAGCTGGTCAATCCTTGGCAAGGGGAAGCTGTCTTTTGGGTAGACCTTATTCAGGTTTGTGAAATCAATACACATTCTCCACTTACCATTGCTCTTCTTTACCATGACCACGTTTGTTAGCCAATCTAGATAGAAGACTTCTCTGATGAAATCAACTTCCAGCAGCTTCTTTACTTCTTTGGTTACTGCTTTGTTGAGTTCTGGTGCAAATATTTTCCGCTTCTATTGTACAGGTTTGCATTCTAGGTTGACGTTGAGACAATGCTGTATGATCTTCCTATCAATCCTAGGCATATCCTCGTGTTTCCAAGCGAAAACATCTTGGTTTTCCCTTAAGAAGGAGATTTTTTTCTCTTTTTCAGAAGTTAGGAATGTTGTTCCAATCTTCAATACCTTCGTCGAATCTCCTGGGACGATCTCAACTTCTTGTGGTGTTTTTGATGGTTCGAGAATGGGTTCTGGTTCACTGATCACCCATGTGTGATTCTCTCCCAATGCTAGGGCAACTTGATAGCACTCTCTTGCATAACTTGGTCTCCTCTGATTTCTCCTACTCCATGGGCTGTCAGAAACTTCACCTTCAAGTGATATGTTGATGCCACTGCTCTTAGTCTGTTGAGTGCAAGTCTTCCCAAGATGATGTTGTATGTTGAAAGGCAATCAACTATAAGGAAATCAATTTCCTTGTTGACCTATGCTAGGTAAGTTCTTGCGATCACAGTTAGAATGACGATGCCCCTAGGGACGATTCTATCCCCTGTGAAGCTTACTAGAGGTGAGGTGAAAGGCCTGATCCTTTTCTTATCCAGCTTCATCTGCTAAAACATAGGCAAGTAGATGATATCTGCTAAGCTTCCGTTGTCAATAAGCACCCAATGGATGTTGAATTCTTCTACTTTGAGCACAATTACCAGCGAATCGTCATGGGGTTAACTGATACCGTGACTGTCTCTCTCTGAGAAGAAAATATCAGGCTCATCATTCTTTGGCATCTTCATTGGAGGGACCCACGAATGGACGCTGTTTATTTCTCTCCCTTGTGTTTTTTTCAGGGACTTCAGCGTTCCGCCTACCATTAGTCCTCCCGAGATTGTCTTTATTTCTCCTGCAGAGGGTTTGATATCCCTTACCTCCGGAGTTCTGTCCTGGTCGTCCTTCCATTGGTATCTGTAGGGCTCCGTCTTTCTAACGTACTTCTGTAACTTCCCTTGTCGAATTAAAGTTTCCACCTGGTCCTTCAAATGCCTACACTCATCGGTGCGATGCCCATGATCCTGGTGGAACCTACAATATTTATTCTTGTCTCTCCTTTCTTCTAAAGTGCTAATTGGCTTCAGCCATTATAGGGAGGGATTGTCTCTTATCTGCATAAGGATCTGCTTAATTGGCCTTATTAGAGGAGTGAAGTTAGTGAACCTAGGTTACCAGTCTGGAAATTCCTTCTTTTTCCTTGTGGGCTGTCTAACACTTCATGTCTCCTTCTTCTTGTCGCAATTGCTGCCTTTTCCTTCGTCTCTCTTCCTTTTTCCTTTCACTTCCTTTGCGAGCACTGCATCTTCTGCATTCATGTACTTCTAAGCTTTACGGAGCAACTCCGCTACTATTTTTGGTGGACTTTTAGTGATTGAGAAGAAGAAATCTCCTGATAGCACCCTTGCTTGGAAGGTCGTTAAGATGACTTGATCTTCAGCTTCATCTACTTACAGTAGCTCTTTATTGAATCAATTGACGTACTATCTTAGTGATTCTCCTTCTGCCTGTTGAATGTTGAGAAGATGGCCAGTTGGCTTTTTGTGTCTTTGCCCCCTAATAAAATGATGAACAAAACCCTTGCTGATTTGTTCAAAATCTACAATAGTTCCTGGGGGTATCTTGCTGAACCATACCCTGGTTGCTCCTTTTAATGTTGTTAGGAATGCCCTACACATTACCTCATCTAGAGTCATCTGTAATAGCATCAGCGTCTTGAATGATTTTATGTGATCCAAGGAATCCTTGGAACCATCATATGACTCCAACTATGGAAGACAAAATTTTGGTGGGAGAGGACGATTCAACACTTGATTAGTGAATGATGAGTCTGTCCTTCGAATCATCCCATTCAAATTCTCTCCGCCTTTTTCCTTCATAACACTTTTTAATTCGTCCATCTCTTTCCTTATGTTGCAAAGCTCATTGGCCACCCTGGTGGAATCTTCTCCTAAAGTTCTGTCCCGCTTGTTGGCTTGAGAGTTTGATTCTTCTTCATTTTGATTTTCACCCATTCGCCGACGTTCTAGGTTTTGGGATTCCATTGTCTTTTGTAGTTCTTCATTCTGGCGAGTCAGCTCTTCCACATTGGCCAAGAGGGCTTGGATTTGTCATTGTTGCATAGCATCTGGCTGAGGTGTGGCCTCTGCTTCCATCTCGCACTCCAAGGAACTCTTTTGTCACTAGGAAAGATAGCTTGAATGATTAGCATCCCCACAAATGGCACCAAATTGATGATGCAAAAAATCAACATTTAAGCTCCTTGTCATAGCGGATGGACGATGATGTGAATAGGATTATCTTTGTAGATGGAAAACCTGAAAATGAACTGGGTGGAAAAGTAACACACCGGTGTGGCGTTAGCCAAACCGCCTCCAATGCTTAAGTCAATAAGGGAGAAAGATTCTAAAGAGAAAATGAGCAGAGAGTGATTTCGTAGAGTATTTGTATGTACCTTTAACTTCTGTTGTCTTCACTTTTATAGTTATGTGGCTCATTAATGGGCAATGATGTGCTGCATTTATGCTCAACGACTAGTGCGTTACAGAATCTTTATCTGGAGATCACAGCTCATTATGTAACTGTTGCTCTGTTTGTTACGTTTCGTCATCAATATGCGTAATAAATGCGTAACATCTTCTTTAGGTGAATGACGATTTGCGTATAATGACGACCATAAATTTCTAGTTCATCAATGATAAAATTGCAAATAGATGAAAAAACAGATGAAAATGAACTAAAATGTCCAAATTAGGGTTTCTACCTAGTGCCATGTGTATGTAGGAAAGACCCTGCGTATGCAGAGAGGATCCAACACACACAAACTAAAGAACAGATACACGCACACAAGAACAAACCTACGTACGCATGAATCAAGGCTGCGTACGCAAAAACAAGTTTGCACATGTAAGTCCAATCTACGCTCATAAGAACGAACATAGAAGGTTGTTCTGTGATATTTTCCAAGTTTTCTCAACCAAAACTCAACCTAAACATGTTTCTACCCCTCCTAGAGTGTCAGGTTTTCATTTAAACCCACCCCAAAGCAAGACCCAAGCATTTACATGCCTAAAAACATATTTAAATGAAAGATCAAATGAAAATTTAAAAAATGAGAAAAGTTTGAAAAACTTACTGATCTAGCCCTTACACCCTCTAGAAGGTGTTGTTATGATCTATAGGTCAAGAGAGGAGCCGTTGTTAGCCTTACCGCTCCATTCTACCAAGTGAGATGGAAAACATCGATGGAGAGGACGTAAGAACCCTTCCTAGACTTGGGTGCCATTGAAGGAGAAGAGAAAGATTGAGAGAGGAGTTGAGATTGAGGAAGCAAATAAGAGTCAGATTGTGAGGGAATGAGAGAGAGGCAAATGGCTTTTGTAGAGAAAGTTAGAGAATGTGAAGAAATGAGGGAAATGTAGAGAATGAAGAAATGAGGGAAATATAGAGAATGAAGAGAAAAGAAACGATTGGTAACTGTTGGAGAAAAATGAAGAGGCGGAAACACACTTGATGGCTAAACTACATGTAGACACTCGATTTTGCACCCATAATTTAATCAAAGAAGATGACTAGAATGACCATTTGTGTACTCGAAATTCATTATTAAATTACATGCATTAATTTGTTCATTGCATATCATAAAAATGATCTTGAGGTTCTAACGATCACGACGGTATGCTCGGTTTCCAAATCGGACCATCGGATTGAAAGATATTGTATAATCAAGATTGCACGGTCAGCATGCATTATGTTTAGGTAAAATCAACCACACATGATTAATTTAAATTAATTCTGATTGGCTAAAAAATTAAAATTAATTAAATGATTTTGTGATTGGTTGTTAGTTAATGTCAAAAATAGGTTTGCTTGCATGGGAATAAAGAGGATAATCAGATAACTATAAAATTGAGGATAATCAAGACTTTTTGGAGTATTTATCTACAAGATAATCATTGTTGAAAAGACCAGAATTATCAGAAAAAGAGTTTAATTTTTTAGAATGTGGATTAAAAATGCATCTAAGTGCAAGTCCCAGTTCAAAAAATCTCAAAAAAGGAGTCCAAAATGGACTCGAACTCAAAAGCGAGCTTGGCACCCAAAAGTGCCACTTGGCACTTTCCAAGTGCCGACTTGAGCCCCAGCCCGAGGGCACTTGGATCAAGATAAAACTCATCCTTTTTCGAATTCTTAGAGATAAGGACGCGTCCCTGTTCGTATTCTGATAATTTATCTACTTTTTCGAGCCTCCCAGCCTATATAAATAGAAGCTGCATCTCATAATTCAACACACTTTTTTATGCTCTCAGATTTCCCCTCTTTCTGACTTTCCTTTCTATTATTCTTACTCTTCCGTTAAAGACGTTCTGAAGGCTCTAACCTTAAGAATTTCTTTTTTGTAAGCAAGGTATTTTAGGTTTCAAAGATTATTGAACAAATTTCTTTGAATCCTAAAATATTCCCTCAATAAGAAGACTATGTCCATGTTTTTCTTCTTCTGTCTCTTTTAATTTGGTAATGTATGAGTAAATGTTTTTTAGTTTTAATTTCTAAATGTTCACATCATGTGTGGTTAATATTTTTTTGTTGAAATATGTTCTTGATATCCTTATTGTTACGATCTTTTTTTTAGTTTCAAAAATCTGCTTGTCATCACATTTTCAAAATCAAAAAACTAATCTATATCTTCCTTAGAGGTAGATCTGAATTTTTTTTTCTAATACAAAAATAGATCTGTATCTTCCTTAGATGTAGATTTGCATTTTTTCTAATACAAAAACAGATTTGTATCTTCCTTAAATGCAAATCTAAATTTTTTAACATAAAAACAGATTTGTATCTTCCTTAGATACAGATTTGAATTTTTAAACACAGCAGATTTTGAAAAAAAAAAAAAAAAAAAAAAAAAGTCATGAGTAGTGTTGTTTTGTTTGATGCAACTAGCGTAGGTTTACTTCATAAGTGTAGTTCTCTTCCAAAAAAGATTTTTTTTTTATTATTATTATTTATTCACAAAAAAGATATGATTTTTTTAAAGGTTTTATACTGTGGGGCCCAATAATTCGTGGGCCAGGCCCATTTATTCGTTGGGGTCCAAAGGCCCAAGCCGAGGAAGGTGATGGCCCAGGCTCGGCAATACAAGTACGAAATAGCCTTGGGACACAGCCGAGGACGATTCAGTCCTCGGCATGTCCGAGATCTCACAAAAAGAAAGGGCAAAAATGGTATAGAAACAACTTGGGAAAAAAATCTAAAATATCTGTGCCAATAGAAAAGGGTATGCTGGAAAGTGTAAACGACCAGGGAAAGCTGCCCTTACTGCCATTCAATACTCTGCACCTAACAGAGCCATACTTTCCAGCTTTTACAACCACCCCCAACCACTCTGGGTATGGGCTGATGGGACAAGTATCAGTCTTGGAATGTCGATCCTACACGTGGACGAAGGATAAAAAACACAGGCTAGTATAAAAGGAAAAGTAAGCAATTCATAGCAGGGGCTGGGAAAAATGGCCAAAAACCAAAGCCTCCCAGCCCGCCTCCAGGAGAAAGACTCCTAAGGTGAAAACGACTTAACTATGTATGAATACCACGAGAAACCCGCCGTCTGGTGACTGAGGCCTAGCCTTTCAAACCCACGCTCTACAAATCATATTGTTTGGGCCTTTTTACGTGCGAACCTAACACTGTTACGGTTCGTTACGAATCATGTCCTTACAATTGGCGCCGTCTGTGGGAAAGGCTTGTGTGTTGGCATAGGCGGTAGGTCGAGAGAATTCCCTTGTCATTTCTAACAGCTGGTTATAGAGTTCTAGTGTAAAGTTCCGCTAGGGGCTATGATTCTTGACTAGGGGCTACGCTTGGTAGCGTCAATCGCATGGATGGTTCTAGGGGCTCGGCCGAGGGGCTAATTCCCCTAAAGCCAAGGTCCCACGCCAAAAACTGAGTTTTGGACAGAACCAAGGTATTGTATGGTCCTCGGACTCAAACCTATGGGGAAACCAACTACTTAGATGAGGAAACTGAGTTTTAGGCAGAACCAAGGTATTGTATGGTCCTCGGACTCAAACCTATGGGGAAACCAACTACTTAGATGAGAAAACTGAGTTTTGGACAGAACCAAGGTATTGTATGGTCCTCGGACTCAAACCTATGGGGAAACCAACTACTTAGATGAGAAAACTGAGATTTGGACAGAACCAAGGTATTGTATGGTCCTCGGACTCAAACCTATGGGGAAACCAACTACTTAGATGAGAAAACTAAGTTTTGGACAGAACCAAGGTATTGTATGGTCCTCGGACTCAAACCTATGGGGAAACCAACTACTTAGATGAGAAAACTAAACTGAGTTTCGTAAGGTCGGCTACTTAATAAAAATTCTAAGTTACTCAATCCTTGGCTCAAATACCATAAAAGGTTAAAGCTATTAAAGTTGTTAAGAA
This sequence comes from Quercus robur, assembly GCF_932294415.1. Classification (NCBI taxonomy): domain Eukaryota; kingdom Viridiplantae; phylum Streptophyta; class Magnoliopsida; order Fagales; family Fagaceae; genus Quercus; species Quercus robur. Next base: position 42,683,395 of record NC_065538.1, on the reverse strand, counting down.
GATGGTGAAACGCCCTACTACTCAGCAACCTGGAGGGGCTGTTCATTTTGTGGGTTGTATGTCTTCGGATGATTACTTCCTACACTGCACCGAGCATTCAGTTGTCATCTCGGCTATTTTGGGGTAAGTGTTGTTTTCGCAGGTCGGCATTGTTGTGCCAAACAATTCTACTAAAGTCGTGATAATATCTTTTCCTTAGCAAGAATTTTGACCCTAAGTGTCATTAGTTCAAGTCTGTATTATTGTGCCGAACAGCACTCGTCAGTTCATAATAGCGCCTTTTTCTTTGATAAGGGATTTCGGCCCTAAGTATTGTGCTTTAAGGTCGGCGATATTGTGCCAGTCTGCCTCAATAAGCTCACCATAATGTTCCTTTCTTTTTCTTCTTAATAGGGGTTTCAGCCCTAAGTATCACTAATTCGATTCAGTAGTATTAAGTCGGATAGTGTCTATAAACACAGAGTAAGATCTTTTTATTAACTAGGATTTCAGTCTTAGACATCGGTCAAAGTGTAAAAATAAGAAGAATTCACAAGATAGTATGTCTATTCACGGCGTAACCATTTCAGAAATAAAGAGATAGAATGTGTGAAATAAAGCAATAACAACTTTTATTAATATAAAGAGATATTACAACGTACAAAGAAGGGCTTAAATAAGCCTATACAGAAAGTGGATTACAAAAATAATAAAAGGAAAACAGCAACAATATAACAAATAAACGGTCAAATGTCTTCTTAAACTCGTCTCCGAAATCCTTCCAAACTCTGCCCCAGTAGCGCCCATATTGAGAGGAGGACTTTCTTCAGAAGAAGAGAAAGAAGGAGGAGAAGAAGAGAAAGAAGGAGGAGAAGAAGAGGAAGAAGGAAAAGCGCCAGGATGGATCTGGCGGTGGAAAGAAGAAGAAAGAGAGGCAAAAGGAGGCATCAGCGGAGGAAGAAAGGAAGAAGCAGGGACGCTTTGTCCCTGCATCAGTCTTGACTCCTAACACGTTGGTGCCATGTTAGCTATGCTCGTAAGAGAGCGGCTGGTACTGATAATGGGTGACCCCAGCTCAGTCGCGCCAAAAGCCTGACGCGACGAGCCCCTGCTTCAGATTTTGGCTGAAAGGAGGGTGAGAAGTATCTTGAGTCTCTGTCATCCCTGCCCCGACCGAGCCCTCTTTAGCTTCATAAGAACATGGAATTTCTGAGAAGGGAATGGCTCCTTCATTACTTGCTCCTATTTTGAACGAATTACAAATTAAAGTATAAACGGCGGGTAAAAGTAGACTCTGGAGGAGTCTAAGGGTTTCAGATTTTAGGGGGATTAAAAGGGTTCATGTACAGGAGGGAATAACCTCTTACTTTTTCTTTTTATATGAGGGGCGAAACGGAAGGTATTTAATATGTTCAGATCTCCAAGAAAATCTGTAAACGAGAATATGCCTGCTCCACTCCCCCACACCATCAATAACCATTGAATTTGAATGGTCTCGTAAAAGGAAACTATTAAAGGCACGTTTTGGATAGCCAAACGGCATGAACGCGTTGTGAATGAATTCAGAGGAATGTCTCGTAGACCGGTACATTTCCTGGGTAGATGAAGAGACGCCAACATTAATAAAGGGCTGAGTAAAACGAGCTATAATAAAGGCTTGGTATTACCAAAACCCTCCTCTCCAACCAAGAGGTTGGACAGCAGGGTTTTGAGGGGCTATTGTGGGGCCCAATAATTCGTGGGCCAGGCCCATTTATTCGTTGGGGTCCAAAGGCCCAAGCCGAGGAAGGTGATGGCTCAGGCTCGGCAATACAAGTACGAAATAGCCTTGGGACACAGCCGAGGACGATTCAGTCCTCGGCATGTCCAAGATCTCACAAAAAGAAAGGGCAAAAATGGTATAGAAAAAACTTAGAAAAAAATCTAAAATATCAGTGCCAATAGAAAAGGGTATGCTGGAAAGTGTAAACGATCAGGGGAAGCTGCCCTTACTGCCATTCAATACTCTGCACCTGACAGAGCCATACTTTCCAGCTTTTACAACCACCCCCAACCACTCTAGATATGGGCTGATGGGACAAGTATCAGTCTTGGAATGTCAATCCTACACGTGGACGAAGGATAAAAAACACAGGCTAGTATAAAAGGAAAAGTAAGCAATTCATAGCAGGGGCTGGAAAAAATGGCCAAAAACCAGAGCCTCCCAGCTCGCCTCCAGGAGAAAGACTCCTAAGGCGAAAACGACTTAACTATGTATGAATACCACGAGAAACCCGCTGTCTGGTGACTGAGGCCTAACCTTTCAAACCCACGCTCTACAAATCATATTGTTTGGGCCTTTTTACATGCGAACCCAACACTATTACGGTTCGTTACGAATCGTGTCCTTACATATACAAATCTAGATTTTCTTATAAAACAGATCTGATTTTTTTTTTTTACATACAAATCAAAAATCAATTTTTTTACTTTGTTCCAAAACAGATCTAATATTTTTAAAGCAAAAAGACCTTGCTTTACTTGATAAAAAACGGATCTAATTTTTCTTCACCAAAACTAATTTTTTTGACCTATACTAAAACAGATCTGAATTTTTTATAAATCATTTTTTTTTTATTCACAAAAACAGATCTAAATTTTTCTTAAAAGAAGAGGACACATTCATAAATAGATTTATGTGACTTAGTTTGGTTAAGTTTGTCATGTATGCAACATATCATCCATATCAAGAATAAATGGTACATTGGTCATGAGAGTCTAGAAGACCAGACTTTGTTTAGGCGAAATGGGGGCCTAACACCTTCCCATTCTGTAACCTTGCCTCCGAATTTAGTGTCTTTGGATAGGTAGACCTAGGCTTTATCTTTATTTTTTGGGGGTCGATTGTAACTAGGACAAAACGCCATGTATCTTTGGTAGTTTGTAACTAGGACCCAAAGCCATGTAATACTCAATTTATCAAGTTTGTATTTTTTTTTTTTTTTTATTCATGGGGCCTAATACCTTCTTATTCTGTAACCTAGCCTCCGAATTTAGTGTCTTTAGATAGGTAGACCTAGGTTTTATCTTTGTTTTTTGGGGTAGATTGTAACTAGGACAAAACGCTTGTATGAGCTATAAGTATTTTGGGTAAATTCTATTACCATATCCTAATGTTTGGGCTATTTGCCGGTCAGGTCCAAGACTTTCAAAACTAACTCATTTTATCTCTAAAGACAAATTAGTCCCTAAACACTGTTAGGCCACTTAGTCTTTTTTCTCAATAGTGTTTGGGGATTAAATTGGTTTTAGAGATCAAATTGATTGGTTTTAAACAATCTTGAATTTAGTTGGCATTAACCTAAATTTGATAGTATATTAATGAAATTTACTATTTTTTTTTATGAATTGGGGACTACAAAGCTTATTAAAGGTTAATGGTGATGTAATTTTTTTTTAGCGTGTGTATGGATATGAGTTTTACTAACAGACGTATACCCTTAAAGCATACATTACTAAATCATTTTATAAAAATATGTAGAAATGTATGTAATGTTGTTTAAAATGTGAAAATTGTTGTTTAAACTTTGTGACCACTTAACTTTCTATCCGTTTTTTCAAATTTTTATAAAATATTAATTTTTCAATTTTTCATAAAATATTTCTTCAAATTGATGATTAATTTATACCCTTATGCATGTTTATACTCAGTTTTGTTTGATGTACGGCAAATAAGTGACGGGAATATCCAGAAGCGGTCTCACTGCTATTATTTCTCAGGACAGAGATCTCACTATGGCAGACCAAAGATATGCTTTTTACTCGGAAACCAAAACATCCACCATATCTAGTTATTTATATGATATAATTAAACCAAAGCCTGTTTCTATATGATATAATTAAACCAAAGCCTGTTTCGTTTTCTTTCTTGGGTTAAGAAAATTGTATGTAATTAAACCGCCTCGGAGAAGGTCTAACTATATACAACATAGTAACTAATTTCTTTGTTTGGTTCAATAGAGAGGGTTCAGTAATCCACAATAGTGCCTCAGGTGTGCCTGCTTCCTCAACCAAAACCATTGAGGTCACTTTTTTGACTTTACTTTTTACGTGTTCTTATGGTAATCAGAAGAAATACTCCATGCACGCCACTATTACTATTACTCTATTTTTAGCCATTTGATTTTGTACATGCGTCAACCGCAACAGAGCAAATACGAATATATTGTCACATGATCCTCGCTAGCAATTCACCATGATGTATGAAAAAGCATGAGTGAAGGATTACTATTATCATTATGACAAAAAGAGCATGAGTGAAGGGATTAAGCATCTATTATCATTATGACAAAAAGAAATAAAGAAATATAAACGATTAATAAAGCATCTGAAACTGTAAAGTGATGGAAGAAAAAGCATTTGGAACTTTTAAAGTGAAGAAAGGCTTTGGCGTTTGAATAGCCAGTCAGCCCATTCCACAGGCACAAGAAAAAGAACCATCTTGTCCATCGACCTTTATACGCTACCCCATCCATGCATTCTGCTTCATCTTCGACTATATATCCTCTTTTTGACCTCTTTTCTTACAAACCCTAATTAACTACAAAGCAAAGCCATTCTTTAAGGGATTTAATTGATTTATATATATACACAAAAAGAGCAAAAAAGTAGAGCAACAAAACAAAAGCTCAAACATATATCTTAGTATCAACTTTAATCAACTTATACAGTTCAAAACAACCTAACCCAACCCAGAAATTCTCTATAACATAAAAAGAAGAAAGGCCATTGCCGCTATTCCCACTCACAATGAATACCCACATCACAAAATTCTCACCAATCCTTGTTTTCCATGATGAACCAAATTATACCCTATACCATCCAAAGTAAACCAAGAAGACAACAAAAAGGGTAAACATATTAGAGATCCAATGGGCCTTTTTATGTGCATAAAAGGCAAAGAATGCCTAAAAATTATGCAGTTGTTTGGTCTTTGAAGCTTGAGGAAGCTTCTAAGAATGGCTGAAATTGGTCACGACTCACGAACGTGGGCCATACCCTGGCAGATCAGGCCACTGACTTGGATTCAAAGTAGAGCCAGTATTGTTATTGTTGTTAGTGTTACCAGTTGTGGTGGTTGTGGTGGCGGTGCTCATAGTCCACAAAGCAGAATCAGAGGCCGTTTGATTGTTTGTATTGTTGATAAAGCTATGATGCCAATCATGCTGTGAAGAAGAACTTGTAGGCCTGTTTGATTGAATCAAAGTTTCTTCAGTCGGATAGAGATGTTCCATGTTTCTATCTCTGTTACCCATTTGATAAAACTGGGTTTGCTGAATTTGCCTTTGCTGCTGTTGTGACCCAAAAGAAGGGACACTAAAACCCTGTAGCAGACTCAAATTTGAAGAACCCCCTAAATCATCTCCAACACCTAGAGCTTGACTGTAAGTCTGTGATTGATTCAAAGATTGAATTGCTGCCAAAGAAGACAAGTACCCACCTGCCGCATAGTATGGTGAAATTGAAGGGATTGATGGTGCGGAAGGTGAAGCTAAATTACCATGTTCTTTAGTCCTTAGAGCTGGACTTCTTGTGATAACTGGATTAGAAGGAATTACAGCAGGTGGGTTTGCCAAATTTTGTTGTTGTGGCTGATGAGACCTTGAATTCTCGCTAGAAGACGCTGATGATGAGGTTTTAGCACGCTTTCCCTTTCGACAACCACCACCAACAGGAACGTTTCTGAGGGTTCCTCCTTGAGTCCAATACCTTCTACAAGTCTTGCAGAAGTAACGCGGCTGAGACAGGCTATAGTTGTTGTAATAACAAAACTTGGTGTTGAGAGACTCACAGCGGGGGCATTTCTGAGGCTGCTGAGGCTGTTGTTGTTGCTGCTGATTGTCCAGTTGCATAGGCTTCAATCTTTGGTCTTGACTTTGTGGCTTCATGTCTTCTGATCCTTCTCCATCTCTAATCTCTTGCTGCATCTCTCTGTGTCAATCGAAAGCCTTAAAAGTCCAAATCTTTTGTTTCTTTTTGGTGGTGGGTGTGATTTATCTTGTGGGTTTTGTCTATATATTGTGAAGGTTTTGGCTTTGGTTCGCATGCAGGTTTTGGGGGAAGTGGACTCTCAATTTGGAGCGTTTCAGTTTTGGAAACTCAACGTGTCTGTCTCTAGGCTTTGAGAATCTACACAGTGCAAAAAACTAACGCCCATCGTTACTCTTTGTGTGCATGCAAATTGCAATCCTCTCGTTCCCACCTACCAACCCACCACAAAACCAAGGCACTTCAACTTCATTACCAAATATACACCAGAGAAAAAAACAAAGAAAAATAAAATCTAATAAGAACTCAATCTCTCTATATTTAAAAAAAATCCCCCAAGATTTTCATCATCCCAGCCGTTTCTCTCCCTAATAAAGAAGGTAAATAAAGAGTGAAAAATAAAGTTTAGGGAAAAAAGAGCTAGCTTGCTTTTTCTGTGCTATCTGGAAGACTGGAAAGTTGAGTGTGTACGAGTGTCGGACGTGGATAGGTGCAGAAAGGTGAGGTCTCAATCTGAGGGTAAGAGAGATTTCAGGGAAATTGGGTTCTTTTTTTTTTTTTTTTGGGTTCAGTAAAAGTGCAGTGAGTTTATAGAGAAATTCAGTCCCATCTCTCACCAACTGGGAAACCCAAGTTCACTGCTTTGATCAGAGCACCTTATATCTATCTATACACATGAGAAAAGCCCAAAACACAATCAAAAACTCTACCTGATCCTTGCAAATACTTCAAAAAAAGAAAAAAAAAAAGAGTCTTTTGAGTACAGATTTTCACACACCCCAAGATTAATATAACCTCAAACAAAAGAAATTTTAGGAGAATAAGTAAAAGTATAGGGATCTGCGGGGAATAGAATAACAGAGAAAGGACCAGTGGGGAAGAGGGATGAAGAGGCGGCGGCAGAGGAAGCTAAGAGAGAAGAAGGTGGCGTGGCGGTCATCAATGGGGTGGTGGCTTTGTCAGACCTCAGCAAACTCATCTTTTTTTCTTCTCTTTTCTCTCTCTTTCTTTTTGCTCTTTCTTTCTTTCTCTCTGTCTTTTCTCTTTCATTCCACTTGCATGTACTACAATGACAGACTCTCTTAAGTCTTCTATTCTTTTTTTTCTTTTTTTTAATTTAATTACTTTTTCAGGTCTTTTCTGTCCTACAAAACGACATTATTTTGTGCAATTTGGACGCCCATACTTGATCACTTGGACACCCCATTTTCTTCAAAGACACTTTTGTCCCTTGTATTATTTAGAGAAATCCCATGCTCTCTCGGTGATCCGTTTACTCGTTGTCAGTACCTCCTAGGCCCTAGCGAACATTGATGGCTGGCAAATGGGGGAGAGCCTTTGTTTTTGTACAATATTTTGCCACGTATATTTTTATAAAATATTTTACAAAACATTTTAGGGTCAATTGAAAATGTTTTCAATTTGATCAACATTTTACAACAAAATGAACAAGATAAAATGTTGAAAACGTTTTCCGTAAAATATTTTACAATATAAGAAATGGAGCTTAGCTATGTTTGGTTCAATGAAAATTGATTTTCAGAAAATATTTTCGGCATTTACGGGTGTTTAGAATAAAGGAAAATGTTTTCATGTAGACCGTAAAATAAAAACACTTATGGTGGAATTGGTTTACACTTCATTTTTTTGTAAACCATTTCCAATTTCACCCAAAACTCATTATGCAAATCACCACCCTCGTACCCTGAGTGTCTACCACCCAACCACAATCCCCCACTAACATCCCCAAACTCAGGTAGCCAACTACTGTTGTCGATGTCCAGTGATTGCTAGCCGCCACCACTGTCTGACCTTGAACACGATTTTTTAATCTAAAATTTATATATGTGATTGGAAATTGAGAAAATATAAGAAATTATGTTTCCATAGCATTTTCAAGAACACAACCAAACAATGGAAAATATTTTTAGAAATACTTCCAAGAATACAACCAAATACTTGAAAATAACATCTATTCTGAAAAATATTTTCACTTGAAAATATTTTAAGGTTGAAAAATATTTTACCTCCAACCAAACACAATTGACCCAATGAGTTCCATAACTCAAGGAGTAAATACATGTTAAATTACAGCCAATTGTTTAAAGAAGACATATTCTGCCAAGAATGTTTATGTTGGCATCATAAGTTTAACATGGGAGATGTGTTAGAATCTATAAGAATATTTTTGTAATGGAGTAAGATCATGCTTTAAAAATTTTCATGGAATACTATGATTTTAGATTTATCATATATATATATATATATATTGTAATAAATGATTTGAGAAATGTTAGGGATGCATCCCTTCCCAAACTCAAATTTACATCCAGCTTATGTGTCAATTAAGAGTTGACACATAAGTAGGGTGTGAATTTGGATGCGGAAAATAATGTGCCCCTAGCATTACTCAAAAAATTTAGTATTGCAAAATGTAGTTATTTTGGACTGCCCTAGATGTAAACCTTCATGTTAAACCACCTTAATTCACCTCTTACTTTCGCTTGTTCTCTCTTAATCTTTCTTGTCAATGCCACATTCGTATGACCTTTAACAATCTCATTCAGTCGTTGTGCTATGATTATTCAAGCATCTTTTGGTGTTTTCTTTTACCCAAGTAGCACACTAAATGCACTTTGTGACCATTTCCTCATGTTCCTCAATGATCCATAGGACTTCATCTATACTTAAACTCCTCAAATCTACATCTAGGTCCCTTTAGCCTGAAAGCTCTCATGCAGCAGTTTCGTTTTGAAAACACACTTGACCTACTATTTGACTTCCATAAATCTTTGCTCCGCACAATACACATATTGGAGATGTAACTACATGTGTTCTAGAGTTGGTATCTCATGCGCCTGACACATGATAGATTTTTCCCGTAGCACGACATTTGTTTTTGCATTTTTCATGTGCATCACACACTTCTAGAGATTCTTACTCTTAGACGGTTTTTTTAAGCATTGATTAGACAGTTTTTTTTTTTAAGTATTGATCTTAATTTATTTAATGAGCATTGTAGACTTTCCTAGCTAGCATTGAAAACTTTCCTTCCAAGCTCAATTTTTCCATAATTGTCCACTTTACATTTGTAGCGAATGTTAGAATATAGGGTAAATTACAAAGTTGGCCCTTATCATTTGTACCATATTATAATTTGATCCCTAAATTTTTAATTGTGTTAATTTGGTCCCTAAATTTTTAATTGTGCTAATTTGGTCCCTAACCTTTTCAGCGTCATGTCAATTTAGTTCCTGTCGTAATCGTTTGGATGGAAAAAGTTGATGTGTCAAATAGAATAAAAATAAAAAAATAAATTTCATGCCACATTAACAGTCAATTGTATTACCACATCAAATTAAAATAAATTATATATATTAAATTTCTTTTACTTTTTTTTTCTTTTTTCCATTGTGGAAGCATGTTTTTGTTTCATATACCAGCTCTAAACAAGGCCAGAAGCCAAACAGAAATAAAAAGTTCAATTTTTTCAAAATATGCTCCATCAAAGTCCCTCCTAAGTTCTAAATCCTCTTTGCTTGGATTCATCCTCAACCGCTCTCTATCTCTATACATTTACTTATTCACTAACTACCTAGTGGTGGCGCCATGTTAAGGGCAGGGTGGTCTCAGGACCACCCTGACCTGAAAAAAAAAAAAATATATATATATATATATATATTAGTTATTTGAATACCCTTCAAAAAAAATTTGAGAACAACCTCAATTTTTTTTATGCCAATAAAATTAAATTTTGCTCCATTATTTGTTCTACTTTTAAGCAAAAAGAAAAAGCCCAAAATTTTTTTTTAACTAAAAACTTTAAAAAATAAAAATAAATAAATAACAGAGCAAGCCCCACCCTAGGGAAAGAAAGCCCAACATCAATCCTAAACAAAACTAACCCAAACGGATTCTCAAAAAAAATTTAGTTAAATTTTTATTAACTAAATACGGCCCAACCTAAACGGATTCTAAAAAAAAAAAAAAAAAAACCAACCAACCAACCAAAACCCAAATTACTAATACGTGTCCACCGATTGATCAAAATCATCAAATGGTAAAGCAAATTAGTAAAACTGAAATCAGAATTGAACTCCTAACCTAAACAATAAAAACCTCATCAACGACCAAGCTCCAAGCACATCGATGTGATGGCGCCTTCACCTGGACCGCCTCAAACTCGAGCAACAGCGTCAGCGAGATAGGAAATCGAATCAGAGATAGCTTGGCTTGCCTCATCACCTCGACCCTCGTCCCTTGAGTCCTCGCCTAGACATGCTGCCGCGGTGCCACCCCTCAGGCTTCAAGGTATTTTAGTTCTTTTTACTTCTCTCTCTTTTTCTCTATCAGTATATCTCATCTAAATCTTACATCTTTGGCTTTGCTAATTGCTGTGCTCTAATCTGAGAGTGACTGAGTGAGGACGGAGTTCTCTCTTTCTTTCTCTTTGAACCAAAATGAGATTCTCTTTATCTCTCTGTTTCTCTATTTCTCTTTGTCTGAATGTCTAACTGCCTTTACTTTATAACTTTATTTGACATTTTGACTTTATTGGTTTGTAAGTTTGTCATTTTGTGTATTGTCAATTTTGTGTGTTATGAATGTTTTATATGTTTAATTTTGTGGAATGTTGATTGGCTCTTGTGACTCTTATCTGTTGAGTGGGCAGTGGATGGGGGCCATGGCACCGTGGGGTGGGATATTTGAATTAGGGAAGTGGATAGGTAGAGGCAGTAAAGGCTAAAGGTATGTAGAGGCAGTATAAAAGACAAAAAATTAAATTATGTTAGGCACTAGGTAGTGGGTTGAGCCATAGATAATGCACATGGGATGTGTGTTCATTCACAGTGGAGTGTGTGCTAAACTGCTAGTAGTTAGTAAAGAAAAGTAATGAAGCAACTAAACAATAATAATTAATAATTTAATTAACTAATACATTATAAAAGACAAACAAATTAAATTATATTAGACAATGGGTTGAGCCATAGATAATGCATAGTGGGTTGTGTAATTTATACTCCTTATGGAACACCCTGAGAAAAATTCATGGAGCCGCCACTATAATTACCGCAAGAAAAAACCAAACACCTAGTTTTTTTTCATCGCCATCACAAGTCACAACTATTCAATAATACTAATTTTGATTCTCTTCACAGCCACGTTCCTAAACCCATCCTCACCTCTCATACCCATACCCATACTTATATCCATACCCATACAAATCCTAGATCCAGCTCCATGCTTCTTTTATAACCTAATCATATAGCTTCTCACCTCCATCTTAATCATCTCCTGCATCACCACCATTAACTCCGCACTCAACGGCACCAATCCTATACTCTGACCCTCTTTCCTATTCCCCTTCTCCTTCTTTGGCCTCAAATTTAAAGCATTCATAACTTATGAAATCGTGTTCTATATGTCGCATGATTCCATAACTAGTAAAGACAGCAACAACGATGTCAGAGGTTCTTTCATTGTCAACAATCCTATTTCAATTGGAGGCACAAAATCCTCATTGCCGTTCGCAATTTGATCTTGACTAGCGTGTGGGTGAGGGAGAAGAAAGGAAATTAGAGACTTTAGAATTTTCCCAAACTTGATCTTACGTGTGACATTTTTTTTTTTTTTTTTAATCTGATGATTCTAATCTGGTGGTATAGTTGGTTGTTGACGTGGTATGAAAATAATTTTTTATTATTTCATTTGACACATCAACTTTTTCCATTCAAGGGTAACGACATGGATTAAATTGACACAGCACTAAAAAGGTTAAGGACCAAATTGACACAATTAAAATGTAATGTAAAAGATAAGAACCAACTTTGTAATTTACCCTAAAAATATATTAGGATATTTCCATAAATTTGTAGATCCTGGTCTTGAAAATACCATAGGCTATCATTGTTTTATAGTGCCATGAGCTATCATTATTTGTAATACCATGAAATACTATGGTTTTAATTAGGGTTGCCATATTAAGCCTAATATATTCCTATATTGTCAAACTTGTTCTTTGTAATAAAAAAACTCATTATAACAACATGTAGCCATATAGAGTTCTTTTTTATCGTAGATGTAAGTTTTTAAACTGCACCATGTTAATTCTAATCTTTCTTAATTTCGCCTTTTCTCTTAATTTTCTTTTTCTTTATTTCTATATCACACTATGGAATGCTCCACATGCTAAAAATATCTAAACTTTAAGGGACAAGTTTATGATTTCTATTCTTTCACTTATAACACTATTAAATTTTAAATAGCAAACAATCACAATAAAGTAAAAATGGGAGTAGATTCCAATTAACTCAATTGGTAAAATCTTTGATAGTTGAATACGAGATATGGGGTTCAATTTCCGCCTACACAAAAAATCGATTAGTGTATTAGTTTGATGATAAAGAGATCAGGAGTGAACGTCAAAAGTTGAAATTCTCTAGAAAAAAGTAAAAATGGAACTGTGGGGGCCAATTATCTAGAAGGTACAATTAAAACTATTTGAATTGGGCCTATGGCCAAATCCGAGGATATTAACCAATCCGAGGATGGTCAAGTAAAATTATAATGGGAATGGTATAAAAGGAAGAAATAAAGATTGTATGTGATAGTCTAAAATACATCCGAAGAGAAAAGCCATCTCGGAAACAGAGATTCGAGGTCAGTAAGAATGTCTTATCATCCTGGACATTCTTCAAGGTTGCATCACAACTAGGAGTCGGACATTGGATAAGGGATGAGCAAAGGAAGGCAACAAATATCTTCAAAAGCTGTTACCTCCACATTAAATGTCTCCCAACTAACTTTTTGGCCGTATTAATGTGGAGGTGATACCTGAACAGTGGTTAAGCAGCTTTATAGCTACTAGTTAATGGCTCTGGGAGGTGTTGGATGGGACAAGAAGGAATTCCTAAAATCTATCCTACACATGTATGGTAGAGATGATACCATGATTGTAATATATAGCATGGGAAGGTGGCCTAAAGAAGGGGGATCGGAAAAACCAAGAAATCCTTGTAATAATACTTTGAACTCTTGTAACTTTGTTCATCAACAATACATTATAACATAGCTCCTCAAGTCGTGCCGATGACAGATTTTCTTATCTTATTTGTGTTTAATGCTCTGAAATCAGCAATTATTATTGTTTTTCTTCTAGAATAGAACTAGTTCTTTCACCCACATTCTACAAATTCATTGTTTGGGCTTGTTGGGCTAAAATCTAATCCTATACTGGGTCCAGTCCAAATTCGGTCCTTACAAGAACCTTCTCTCTTTTATTTCGTTTGATAGTAAAACTTCTATCGAATAAGAATAATATTAGCTATAATACTCCTTCTACCATTTTCATAAGTAAAAATAAGAAAAGAAAAAGGGAAAAAAATCATGCACTCAAGTACTAGTAACTAAGAATTAAAATTTCTACTCTTTAAAATAGATCATGAATTTAGTGTAAATCTAAAATGTCATTGAGTTATAAAAATTTTAAACATTTATTCTACATTAAAGAATTTGATCAAAATAATGATCCATGAATAATGCATAAACTAAAAATTGCTAGATTTTTATTAAAATTATAATTAAAAATAATGCATAAAAGATATCTAATGAGTTGACTATCATCTCATTTATTCAACCATACAATCACTTTTTTTAACAAAACAATACAAAAGAAAATAAAATAAAATAAATTTTGGTCACAATAATTACATGTGAGGTACTTTTTTTTTTTTTTTTGTTGAGAAAAACATGTGAGGTACTTAAAAGGTTGTTGTAATTTTTTTATTTATTTATTTTTTAATGAGATTGTGGACTGGTCATGTTTTAAATTGGATTCCACGAGATAGAATAAGATACTAGATAAATGATATGTATTCCTTCCGACTCCTCTTTTTTGCTATATTCCTTAAGACTCATACATTCATAATTTACACATATCTTCTAGACTTGATTCTGCATGACACACGTTGAAGATATGGTACATCCTTTTCTTCCTGAAAAGACACCTTTAAAAAAAAAAAAAAAATCTTTTTGATACATATATGTAGAGTTGATACTGCATGATACACGTTGCAGTTATGTAACATTTTTTTTCCCCTTAAAAAACACATTTTTCAATAATTGGGAAGCAGTAATAAACTCACAATTATATTGGGATCAGCTCCTTCTAGTTTCTCTAACGTAATTCTCTCTGGAGCAAGCCACTGTCTGTGGCTCTCATTTGTAACCTGTTGGATTTTTTGTTTGCGATAGAAGTTTTATCAAAATCATAAAATAAAAAAATAAAAAATAAAAAATAAAATAAAAAAAAACATTGAGTGATATATATGTATCCATGATTCACCACCCATATATGAGGTTTAGTGATATCGAGCACCATTACATTAAATATAGAGGGATAAGCTATTGGTGAAGTGTGGTATCTTTTGACTCATAGATTAGAGGATGACGCACAAGACTTGTCCTAATTACATAACATATTAAATGCATTATTCATATTTCATACCCATTTTAAGAGAAAAACCCACATCCATTCAATTCCAATAAGAAGGGGTAATTTTGGGTATTCAAGTCTAAATAGATGGGTGCCCAGATAACTGTCACAATACTCTCTCTCTCTCTCTCTCTCTCATATACGAAAAAAGCAGATATATATTTGTTTGTTTGGTTTGGTTTAGTTGGGTCTCTGACAAGTCAGAAACTGTGAAGTGGAACATGGGCCATGGCCCATTGGGGTTGCTTATATCATCAGGGTGGGAGTGGCACGTGCCCCAAGCCACGTCCCTGGACACGAAGACGAAGACGAAGATGAAGAGGAGCAGAGGTGGTGGGAAGTGACGTTCACATCCGTTTGGGAGTTACAACTGCTCCTACACTACAATCACCTATTTGTGGACAAACGCTACCATTCTTTTGCGTTTTCTTAATAATAAAGGCAAATGTTAACTAGTATTGTTGTTAAGGTTGTACTCACGCGGGTTTCATTTAATAAAAAAAATTTAGTATATAAAATTAACTTCACAATTTGTTTTAATATTTTTTTTTTCTCTTTATAAAACTGGCTTCACAACTTAAAAGCTTTAAAAATATGACATAAAATTGCAAAAAAAGTATAATAGGTTGCAGTTAACGGGCATCTTACAATGCCCATTAACACAATTCAATAATAAAAGGGAGTTTGCAGCTGCAGCGGTTTAGAATTTCATTTCACGAGTTATTAAGAAATTTAAATTTAAAAAATTAATATAAAAAAACTTAAATATATTAAGTTATTAACCCAAAAAAAATAAGAATCACACAAATACATGACATTTTACTATTTCTTTCTACAAGTTTTTATATTTTGATATCATTATAAGTTTTCATTATTTATTATCAAAGTAGGTAAGAGTAATCATTTTATTTTGTAAAGTTTGTATAAAATGTGGTCGTTTTATGCAATTGTGATTATCTATCTGTCACTGTTTTTATAAAAATATTTTAAACTAAATGACAAAACTTAACCTACATGCATTGTCTTAATTATTGACGTAAAAAGCTACACTCATCCATAGATATATAAATAATACTCTATATGTCTACTTAACCAACCAAATGTTTGAAGAATCGTTAGTTTTTTTTTTTTTTTTTTTTTAATCACTGACTTTATAACAAAATGTTATTATAACATGATAACAATACACACACATGTAACAAACCCTCTATATTTCCTAATTATTAAATTATATAAAGTTATATTATATTTATACTATACACGTATACATTCACACAAATAACATTATAACAAAAATAAATAGATAAATAAATAAATAATGCACACAATTAGTATTAGACACACTCATACAAATAATATATAATTTTATAATAAAAAGAGATACACTTACAACTCACAAACACTCATTATTTACTCTTAAAATCGGAGATAACAATACTCAAATAGAGAAAAGAGATTCATGAGAGATAGATCTGTGATTTATGTTATTGGTTGGTTTTGGGATGGACTGATTTGTGTTGTTTAGTTTTGGGTTGAACTGATCTATGTCAAAGTGTACAAGATTTAAGTGTGCAAAAATCTTTTTAAAAGTAAATTAAACTAATAAAATAATATTTTATACATTAGGTTTTTTTATCAAGTCAGGGAATGAACCCCTCTTGAAGCATTAGTAACAGGGTCCTTAGTTTGCCGTTGTGGTTACTGTATTTTACCCCACTTAAACCTTACTCATGAAAAAGGTGAGATTATTTACAAAATAAGCGAACTTGTTTTTTTTTTTTTTTACTATTATATATACAGTTTTTTTAAATCTTTTTTTCTTTACTTTTTTTTAAGTACAAATATATTTTAGTACACTTCAAGCAAAAACTAAGTGTCCGTTTGGAAAAAATTATTTTTGTCAACTTATTTTACTATTTAGTTTATATTTGCTACTATTTATGGGTCCCTTTGCACTTTATGGTATTATTCATGGGTCCCATAGTACTATTTCAACTAATTTTTGCCTTTATCAACAGTACTTTCGGCAAAAAGTTCTCAATTTCAGCAAAATAAGTGAATCCCAAACGGACCCTAAATGAACTATTTCCAAATGAATACCAATGGAGTTTGTCCCTATTGAATCCACAACCTCTTTCTCTTAATAGAATAAAATTCATTTTTCCCCTATTTTGTTGCTGACGTCTATTATGTATTTATGTCTATCGTAAGAGCAAGGTTGTTAAAATTTGGATCCTACGTAGGATCGTTGAAGGTAGGTGGGATCGTAGATTGTAGGATTCAGATCGTGAATTATAAGATCTTACATATTTTCAGATTTAAAGCAAAAAAACACATTGATAATGGCTTTGTATGTTGAATAATCACATAAATTATAAATTCATTTATAAAAAAACTTAGATTTGCATCATATGTTGCAATTTGCATGTCATGCATCGCTAAGTCTATACTAACGAAACAAATATATTTAAGTTTTTACCCAATATATTTAAAAAGTTCAATAAATATTTAATTAGCAACCAAATACCAAAATATTTATCAAAACATATGGAAAATATTTCTAAGTTCTAAGTTCCAAATTTGAAATCCAAAGTAAGTTACTAAATGAAAACTAGCTAATTACAATATGAAATCCAAAGCAAGATGAATATTAAGGTGAAGTGAACATTTAATTATTCCCATTCTAAGGTTCTTATAATCACCGTCCTAAATTCCTAATCATCATCATCATCCATTTCATCATCTATGTAGACATTATATATTTATATACTAGAGTTGTAAAAGACATCAAGATACAATTTCACACTCAACTATTTAAGTTACACCACTCAGCAACAATTAAAAAGCATGCTAAAAAAAAATCAATCAATCAATATACAAATACAAGCATAACTAATAAAATTATATAAAAAAAATATTTTAGTAATATTAGAACACAAATTAGTATATTAATCAAACAAATTTAACAATATTATAACTTAAAATGCAGCAAAGCCAACATCAAATTCTTTATTTAGAAATGGTGAAGCATTCTTTCATTTTAATTTTGTGAA